>NW_026652278.1:60480528-60610528 GCF_009828535.3 Hylobates moloch | reverse complement strand
TCTCTCTCTCTCAAATCAGAAAGTCAGATTTTCCAGGGTTTTTTTTTGTTTGTTTTTTTCAAGAAAGGGGGGTAAACTCATATATGTTGAGTTCCTACAAAGTACTGAGGGGACACATATTACATTACTGAATCCTCAAAACAAAACTTTCAAGGTATTAATTCTAAGAAGTAATGTTAATGATAATATTATAGTAAGCACGTTGCAAGATTATCTAATAAAATCTTCACAAAAATACTTATGTGATAAATATTAACATCTACATTTTACATTTTTGAAAATAATCTATTATAGATTATGCATAAACATATTTCCCAAGGACATCTTAACTAGAATCAGATACTACAAACCCATTGATTAATCTGGTATCTACATACTGACTCTTAAAGGAATCCATTTTTAAGAGACAACTGCCTTTCATTTTCTTTTATCACCACTTTAGGTTTCAAGCTCAGAGAACTAACTAGAATGTTTAACAAAGAAAAAAACGGTAAGTGTTAATAGATATTGCCAGTGTGAGGATGATAGTTGCCAATTTGACAAGATTTGACAGAAATCGGTGTTGCAGAATGAAGGAAAATTGGGGAAGCTTACCATTGAAGGCAGCCAGTCATGCTCATGACGTCACAAAGACAACCACTTTCATATGCATTGATGGGAAAGCATATTCCACTTGGTTTCAATCAAAAGAAAAAGCTCCAAATTGAGTCAAGGTTTCCTCTAACACTATAATTATACAAAATAATCTACTTATCAACAACTCCCTGATTATGTTGTGCATCTTACAAGTAATTCAACAAAACAAGTGCATTCATAAATTAGTAACCTCGAAATCGCTGTCAACTTAACATTTTAGATATATTGAAGAAATCCACACCAATTTCATAGTCTGTATCTGAAATTCATCACCATTTTATGTCCTATATATTAATTCATACACTTATAAACATAAATCTAGTTATTGGCCAACATCCTTTGCATTATTTGTACAGTTTCTTTCTCTCTGGAAATGCATTACTCATGCTTTCTTTAAGGCCTTTCTTTAAGTGTATTAGTCTGCTACAGGTGCCACAGCAAGCTGCTGAAGACTGGGTGGGTGAAACAACAAACATTGATTTTCTCATACTTCTGAAGGCTAAGAGTCCAAGACCACGCTATAACCAGGGTTGGTTTCTTCTGTAGGTTTCTCTCCTAGGAGTTTAGATTGCCATCTTCACCTTGTGTCTTCATGTGGTTTTCCTCTGTTTCTATTAATCTCTTCTTCTTATAAAGACACCAGTCACGTTGTATTAGGGCCCATCCATATAACTTTATTTTCCATTAATTATCTTTTAAAGAATCTTGACTCCAGGTATCACACTTTGAGGTAGTAGGGGCTAGGATTTCAACATAGGAATTTGAGGTGGACACAGTTCAGCCCATAACACTTAACATAAGTTTTTATTTTCTAACTGTTGCTGTAGAACATTTTCTATGCAGTTTCAAATGGAGTGATCATAACAAAGCTATCCATATAGCTTTCCTGAGCACCCGAGCATACTGACAGAGCAGATATAATTTCTGCAAAGATTCTGAATGAAATTAGGGAGGTGGCGCAACCTGCCCCATCCTCTTTGAAATAACTGCTTTTAGTGAGTGTAGACGAGTCAGGTGCATTCTTATTTACCAATAGGCAAGTTATAAATTTTAAGGCACAATAATTGTGGAGAAATAATGAGGTTTCTTAGCATTTTTAATTAAGATTTATAAAAGAAAATTACTCAAATAATTCCTTGTAATTGTAAATATTAAACAAAAGTCATCCCCAATGAAAGTGTATACCAGCAGAAATTATTTCAAATGCAAGTGCTAAAACATGACCCTTAGATAAGTTTGTGAGATGGAAAATATGCTTTTGCTGTCTGAGTTGTGAAAAACAAGACTCTGAGTGCCAAATGCGTAATTATGCTCCAAAATAGCCTCCAGGTCAGGCAAGCCCCAATTTCTGTGTGCAATCATCTATCTGAATATATAATACTTAATCATGTGTAGGCATTCGATAGGGGTAATTTCTGTATGTCTCTCTCTTTCTCAATATGGTCCTTTGTCTAGTTTATAGGAAATGTTACATGCATTTTCTGTTTTTTTGTATAATTAAAAAGGAAAATAGCAACAGCAAATTTTAAGCTGAAAATTAACAAAGGCACTACAGTTAATAGTAAAGATTTCACCTAAGAAGAATTCGTTAAAGCATTCTACTTGACCATTTTTTTTAACTTTTATTTTAAGTTCGGGGTACATGTGCAGGTGTGTTATATAGGTAAAACCATGTCACAGGAATTTTTGTACAGATTATTTTGTCACCAGGTTTTACGCCTAGTAACTATTAGTTATTTTTGCAATCCTCTCCCTCCTCCCAGCCTCCACTCTGCAGTAGGCCCCAGTGTCTGTTGTTCCCTTCTGTATGTTCATGTGTTCTCATGTTTTAGCTCCAACATGCAAGTGAGAACTTGCAGTATTTGGTTTTCTGTTCCTGCGTTTGTTTGCTATGGTTAATGGCCTCCAACTCCATCCATGTTACTGCAAAGGACATGATCTCATTCTTTGTTATGACTGCATAGTATTTTATTGTGTAAATGTACCATATTTTCTTTATCCAGTCTATCACTGATGAACATTTAGGTTGATTCCATGTCTTTGCTATTGTGAATAGTGCTGCAATAAAGATATGCATGCATGAGTTTTTATAATATAACAATTTATGTTCCTTTGGGTATATACCAAGTAACGTGATTGGTGGGTCAAACAGTAGCTCTGTTTTTAGGTCTTTGAGACATCACCATATTGTTTTCCACAGTAGTTGAACTAATTTACACTCCCACCAACAATGTTCCTTTTCCTCTGCAACCTCACCAGCACCTGTTATTTTTTGACTTTTAGTGATAACCATCCTGACTGGCTTAAGATGATATCTCATTGAGGTTTTGATTTTCATTTCTCTAATTATCAGTGATGTTAAGCTTCCTTTTATATGTTTGTTGGTTGCATGTATGTCTTCTTTTGAAAAGTGTCTCTTCATGTCCTTTGCCCACTTTTTAATAGAGTTGTTTGTTTTTCTTCTTGTAAAGTTGTTTAAGTTCCTTAAAGATGCTGGATATTAGAACTTTATCAGATGGAAATTTTGCAAATATTTTCTGCCATTCTGTAGGTGGTCTGTTTACTCGGTAAACAGTTTATTTTGCTTTGCAGAAGCTCTTTAATTAGATTTTATTTGTTAATTTTTGCTGTCTTCATCATGAAATCTTTGCCCATTCCTATGTCGAGAATGGTATTGCCTAGGTTGTATTCCATGGCTTTCATATTTTTGAGTTTTACATTTAAGTCTTTAATCTATCTTGAGTTAATTTTTATATATGGTGTAAGGAAGGGTTCCTGTTTCAATCTTCTGTGTATGGCTAGCCAATTATCCTAGCACTAGTTATTGAATAGGGAGTCCTTTCTCCATTGCTTGTCTTTGTTGGCTTTGCCAAAGATCAGATGGTTGTAGGTGTTTGGCTTTATTTCTGGGCTCTCTATTCTGTTCCATTGGTCTATGTGTCTGGGCCATGCTATTTTGGTTACTGTAGCTCTATAGTATGGTTTGAAATTAAGTAGCGTGATGCCTCCACCTTTTCTATTTTTGCTTAGAATTTCCTTGGCTATTTGGGTACTTTTTTGTTTCCATATGAATTCTAAAATAATTTTTTTCTAGTTCTGTTAAAGAATGTCATTGGTAGTTTGATAGGAATAGCATTGAATCTATAAATTGCTTTGGGCAGTATGGCCATTTAAATTATATTGATTCTTCCTGTGTACTAGGAGAATGTTGGTTTCAGCTAACCGACCTGAATTTAAAAGAACACTCCTTGCAGTGAAGGGCACTTAAGTAGAGATTATCAGGACAGCACCAAGCTAAACTCTTAGTACATATATCTAGACCATTGTAATTAATATCAGGTCATTTATTTAATATGACTCTGTACTGTGACAGCATTTCCAGGGAGAAGAGCAGAGTTGGAGAAAGTAAAGGGTGACCTTTGAGTATTGCCCTATATATTTATGTCAATGTAAATTTTCATATCAACAATGCTTTCATAAATGACTTATCTAGTAATAAGTAAACATCAATAAGTAAAACAATATTACTATCACTATACAGCATTGCTATGGGGATTAGATGCAATATATGTTAAAATACATAGCAGAATAATTGGCACCTAGGAAACATTCAAACAGTTATTAGAATTACTACACTTAGTTGCTAGTTCCAATTCTACCTGCCAATTTCTTTATCATAATTAGGGCTCAATCAATAAATTATAGCTTATTATTTTAAAAGTTTGTGCTGATTTCTGTATAAACATGACAAACTGAGTGTATGCATTTATTTCTATCTTTTAAAATTCTATTAAAATGATAGCTGTTGAAAAGAATAATCCTACAAGGATGTGAGGTTGTCATTTATTTTCTTTTATCATAATTTTCATGGACTATTAGGAGGGAGTGAAGATCAAGGACAGTGTCTGGTTTCAGACTCTGGTTAATATTTAACCAGAAATACAGAAGGGATTTAAAGCTAATTTAAAAGGTACATCAAACTTTATCAAATAGCATATGTTAAAGATAAGAAAAGGAAAAATGATAAGTATGAATATCTATCACAATTTTCTAAACACTTGATTTGATGCCTCCAAAGTTGGCAATAAGTTTTCCAAGGGCCAAACTGGAAGGAAGGATTGGTCATTCAAGAAATCTGCAAGGCCCCAAAAGATAAAGTTAACTAATTGTCTAGGAAAAGTACAGCTATTATTGGTATTATTGGTACCAATTTTGGGATACAATTTCTCCCGTGGAAACGATGAAAAGTTATTGAGTTACATAAATAATAGCCTGAAAATATTCTTAAAATAAATATATCGACCGGGCGGGTTGGCTCACTCCTGTAATCCCAGCACTTTGGGAGGCCGAGGCAGGCGGATCATGAGGTCAGGAGATTGAGACCATCCTGGCTAACACAGTGAAACCCTGTCTCTACTAAAAATACAAAAATTAGCCGGGCATGGTGGTGGCCACCTGTAGTCCCAGCTATTTGGGAGGCTGAGGCAGGAGAATGGCGGGTGAACCTGGGAGGCAGAGCTTGCAGTGAGGTGAGATCATGCCACTGCACTCCAGCCTGGGCGACAGAGTGAGACTCCGTCTCAAAAATAAAAAATAAAAAATAAAAATAAATAAATAAATAAATATATCAACTAATTTAATTCACAGAAAGAAATTTCAATATACAATTGATGGTATGTTAGAGTTCATTAGAGGTAGTTCTGAAGATGCCAATAACATAGAGTGTTTGGTGCCAAATTGACTTTAAAATGTAATAAACTTCTGAGCAATTTTCCAAAGTTTTAGATCTTTCACTTTACAGATAAATGCCCATACATTTTCCCAAGAGCACAATACCATGTCAGGTGGCTTAGCCCATGGCAACTTTCACCTTCAACATGATACATTACTGGAGGTAACCCATCCTCCCACAAATTCCCAAAACCTTGTTCTTGTGTCTAGATCACTAGATCAGAGTCTATTATCTCATAATAAGAGGGCTTTAGTGCCTTTTTTTTTTTTTTTTTGTCAATAGAGCTCAATTAGAACTATCCTAGTAAACATGATGAGTTTCAATTATATTGCACAACCAATGGGAAGGTACCAGGGCTTTAACTATTTTCTCCTTTGGAGCTTATTGTCATCACATGCAAATTTATTCATTTTTTTCCTAGTGACAAGATTTATATGACAAGAAATCGTGAGTACTCAAAAAAATTTTGAACGGATGTGATTTAACCAATAGCTAGACTATCATGTAACAGGGAGTCCTGGTGTTTGGGCTGGGGAATTTGTTCTCTTTCCCCTTAAATGAGCCCCCAAAGACATTAATCTCTAATGGGGAGAATCCTTTTCTGAAACGCTTCAAAGCGAGATATTCTATATCCACAAACATATCCCAGTGACCTCGGCAAGTAAATAAATACATAGTTGAACATAAACACGTCAGTTTGAATGAAAGAAATTTCTTGTCATCCTCAAAGTGTTCTTTATATACTTACAAGTTGACATCTAAACAGTCGGGATTTTTTTCATCCAGAAATATATTTCTACATACTTACATTTCATGTAGTTCTCTCATATGTCTCCCGTTAAATTTTGTAATTTCTTATTGAAGATTTTTACATATTTTTGATGTTTGTTTTTAGGTATGCTGTTTCTTAGATCATTGTTAGTATAATTTTTTCATTACATTTTCTATCTGTTTGGTACCTTATAATACAAGATTATTCTTTTTTCATATAATTATTTTGCACATTTACCTTTACTAAACTTTATTTTCTATCTAAAAATTTTAGTTATTTATCCTGGACATTCAGGATAATGATCGTATCCATAAATGTCTAGATATTCATTTACTGTCAAAAAGCTTTCTTAAAACAAAAACTTTTATATAACCATGAGCAATTGAATGACTAGAGATATATTTTGCTGAGAAGTGGGTCTTTCAAAGTTGGAAGGCAAAATAGACAGCGGATAAAGACATTAAAAACATATTCACACAAATTTCATAGGATTAGATCTTAGATGTCATGATGAGCTTGACTTCTTGTACCTCATGTACCTAGATCTCAGAGTTACTGTCATAACAGATATTATTTAAAGTTAGTCTTTTAAATACAAAGGATGAGTTATGGTATGATTTTTTAAATGTCTTTTGAAAGTTTAGAGATCTTTTTAAGACTCTGAAAAATTAGCATTTTTATATGTTATTAGGTTACTCCTTCTAAAGTCTAATAATGATATTTTATCTTCCATAATGCCCATAAGAGAAAGCAGGAAAGATCTAAAACTGACACCCTAACATCACAATTAAAAGAACTAGAAAAGCAAGAGCAAATGCACTCAAAAGCTAGCAGAAGGCAAGAAATAACTAAGATCAGAGCAGAACTGAGGGAAATAGAGACACAAAAAACCCTTCAAAAAATTAATGAATCGAGGAGCTGGTTTTTTGAAAAGATCAACAAAAATGATAGACCGCTAGCAAGACTAATAAAGATGAAAAGAGAGAAGAATCAAATAGATGCAATAAAAAATGATAAAGGGGATATCACCACCGATCCCACAGAAATACAAACTACCATCAGAGAATACTATAAACAACTCTACACAAATAAACTAGAAAATCTAGAAGAAATGGATAAATTCCTCAACGCATGCATCCTCCCAAGACTAAACCATGAAGAAATTGAATCTCTGAATAGACCAATAACAGGCTCTGAAATTGAGGCAATAATCAATAGCTTACCAACCAAAAAAAGTCCAGGACCAGATGGATTCACAGCCGAATTCTACCAGAGGTACAAAGAGGAGATGGTACCATTCCTTCTGAATCTATTCCAATCAATAGAAAAAGAGGGAATCCTCCCTAACTCATTTTATGAGGCCAGCATCATCCTGATACCAAAGCCTTGCAGAGACACAACCAAAAAAGAGAATTTTAGACCAATATCCCTGATGAACATCAATGCAAAAATCCTCAATAAAATACTGGCAAACCGAATCCAGCAGCACATCAAAAAGCTTATCCACCATAATCAAGTGGGCTTCATCCCTGGGATGCAAGGCTGGTTCAACATATGCAAATCAATAAATGTAATCCAGCATATAAATAGAACCAAAGACAAAAACCACATGATTATCTCAATAGATGCAGAAAAGGCCTTTGACAAAATTCAACAGCCCTTCGTGATAAAAACTCTCAATAAATTAGGTATTGATGGGACATATCTCAAAATAATAAGAGCTATCTATGACAAACGAACAGCCAATATCATACTGAATGGGCAAAAACTGGAAGCATTCCCTTTGAAAACTGGCACCGGACAGGGATGCCCTCTCTCACCACTCCTATTCAACATAGTGCTGGAAGTTCTGGCCAGGGCAATCAGGCAGGAGAAGGAAGTAAAGGGTATTCAATTAGTAAAAGAGGAAGTCAAATTGTCCCTGTTAGCAGGTGACATGATTGTATATCTAGAAAACCCCATTGTCTCAGCCCAAAATCTCCTCAAGCTGATAAGCAACTTCAGCAAAGTCTCAGATAAAAATCAATGTGCAAAAATCACAAGCAATCTTATACACCAGTAACAGACAAACAGAGAGCCAAATCATGAGTGAACTCCCATTCACAAATGCTTCAAAGAGAATAAAATACCCAGGAATCCAACTTACAAGGGATGTGAAGGACCTCTTCAAGGAGAACTACAAACCACTGCTCAACAAAATAAAAGACGATACAAACAAATGGAAGAACATTCCATGCTCACGGGTAGGAAGAATTGATATCGTGAAAATGGCCATACTGCCCGAAGTAATTTATAGATTAAATGCCATCCCCATCAAGCTACCAATGACTTTCTTCACAGAATTGGAAAAAACTAAAGTTCATATGGAACCAAAAAAGAGCCCCCATCACCAAGTCAATCCTAAGCCACAAGAACAAAGCTGGAGGCATCATGCTACCTGACTTCAAACTATACTACAAGGCTACAGTAATCAAAACAGCATGGTACTGGTACCAAAACAGAGATATAGACCAATGGAGCAGAACAGAGCCCTCAGAAAGAATGCCGCATATCTACAACCATCTGATCTTTGACAAACCTGACAAAAACAAGAAATGGGGAGAGGATTCCCTATTTAATAAATGGTGCTGGAAAAACTGGCTAGCCATATATAGAAAGCTGAAACTGTATCCCTTCCTTACACCTTATACAAAAATTAATTCAAGATGGATTAAAGACTTGAATGTCAGACCTAAAACTATAAAAACCCTAGAAGAAAACCTAGGCAGTACCATTCAGGACATAGGCATGGGCAAGGACTTCATGTCTAAAACACCAAAAGCAATGGCAACAAAAGCCAAAATTGACAAATGGGATCTAATTAAACTCAAGAGCTTCTGCACAGCAAAAGAAACTACCATCAGAGTGAACAGGCAACCTACAGAATGGGAGAAAATTTTTGCAAGCTACTCATCTGACAAATGGCTAATATCCAGAATCTACAAAGAACTCAAACAAATTTACAAGAAAAAGCCAACAACCCCATCAACAAGTGGGCGAAGGATATGAACAGACACTTCTCAAAAGAAAATTACGCAGCCAAAAGACACATGAAAAAATGCTCATCATCACTGGTCATCAGAGAAATGCAAATCAAAGCCACAATGAGATACCATCTCACACCAGTTAGAATGGCCATGATTAAAAAGTCAGGAAACAACAGGTGCTGGAGAGGATGTGGAGAAATAGGAGCACTTTTACACTGCTGTTGGGACTGTAAACTAGTTCACCCATTGTGGAAGTCAGTGTGGCAATTCCTCAGGGATCTAGAACTAGAAATACCATTTGACCCAGCCATCCCATTACTGGGTATATACCCAAAAGATTATAAAACATGCTGCTGTAAAGACACATGCAGACGTATGTTTATAGCAGCACTATTCACAATAGCAGAGACTTGGAACCATCCTAAATGTCCAACAATGATAGACTGGATTAAGAAAATGTGGCACATATACACCATGGAATACTATGTAGCCATAAAAAATGATGAGTTCATGTCCTTTGTAGGGACATGGATGAATCTGGAAACCATCATTTTCAGCAAACTATCGCAAGGACAAAAAACCAAACACCGCATGTTCTCACTCATAGGTGGGAATTGAACAATGAGAACATATGGACATAGGAAGGAGAACATCACACACTGGGGACTGTTGTGGGGTGGGAGGATGGGGGAGGGATACCATTAGGAGATACACCTAATGCTAAATGATGAGTTAATGGGTGCAGCACACCAACATGGCACATGTATACATATGTAACAAACCTGCACATGGTGCACATGTACCCTAAGACCTAAAGTATAATAATAATAAAATAAAAAAATAAAAAAAGAAGAAAAAAGCAATCTGTTTTATACATCTGGAGTCTTAAAATTTCTGTTGATGTTTCTTCTTTCCTGAAATTCCAAGTTTCTCAAGTTTCCCTATGGTATAATTTGTCTTTAGCCTGAAGATATTCCAGCATATATTTTAGAGAGAGTACACTTGTGAACAACTTCCTTACTTTTCTGTCTTCTCATAATGTATTCATTTAGCCTTCTTTTTTTTTTTTTGAGACAGGGTCTCACTCTGTTGTCTAGGCTGAAGTGCAGTGGGTCAGTCTTGGCTCATTGCAACCTCTACCTCCCAGGCTCAAGTGATCCTCCCAACTCAGCCTCCCAAATAACTAGGACCACAGGAATACAACGCCACATTCAGCTAATTTTTTTGCATTTTTTTGTAGAGACAAGGTTTTGACATGTTGCCCAGGCTGGTCTCAAACTCCCAGACTCAAGCAATCCACTCCCTTCAGCTTCCCAAAGTGCTAGGTTATAGGAGTAGCCTTCATTCTTAATATTTTCTTTTCTTTTTTTTTTTTTTTTTTGAGACGGAGTCTCACTCTGTCGCCCAGGCTGGAGTGCAGTGGCTCAAACTCGGCTCACTGCAAGCTCCGCCTTCCGGGTTCACGCCATTCTCCTGCCTCAGCCTCTCCGAGTAGCTGGGACTACAGGTGCCCGCCACCACGCCCGGCTAATTTTTTGTATTTTTAGTAGAGATGGGGTTTCACCGTGGTCTCGATCTCCTGACCTCGTGATCCGCCCACCTCGGCCTCCCAAAGTGCTGGGATTACAAGCGTGAGCCACCATGCCCGGCCATTCTTAATATTTTCATTAGACATAGGATTCAGTGTAGATTTGTTTTTCTTTTCTTTTTCCTCAGAACTTAAAAATGTTATTCTCCTGTCTTCTGGTCCTCATGGCATTTGATGAGAAATCTTCAGTCATTTAAATTGCCATGCCTCTTTATAGATGTGGCATTGTCCTCTAGCAGGTTTCCATATCTGTGTGTGTGTATCTTTGTTTTTTAGCAGTTTGATTATGATGCACTTCTGGGCAAGGTTTTCTTTGCTCTGATCCTGTTTGAGGTCTACTGACTTCCTTGATTCTGGAAATGTCCCCCACGTAATTTGAGAAATCTTCAGCCATTTTTCCCACTATTTATTCTGAAACAATTTCTACGCTTCTTTTGTACTCAGATAACATGAATATTAGATCTTTTGTGACGGTCTCATTTCTCTATGTGTTTTAGAATAAATAAGCTCAACTTATTTTTCTTCAAGGTCACTGACTTTCTCTGTCATCTCCATTCTCTTTTTGAGCCCAGGCAGTTAGTTTTTTTGTTTTATGAATGCATATTTTTTGGTTCTAAAATTTCCATATGATTATTTGCTACAGGTTTTATGTTTCTGCTAGGAACTTTTATCTCTCAATTTATTTCGAACTTTACCTCATCAAGCATAGTTGTAAGCACTGCTGTAAAGTCTTTGAAATTTCCAATCTCTCTGTCATCTGGAATGGGGATCTGTGAATTGTCTTTCCTCTTGAGAATTGGTCATGTCTTCTTGCTTTCTTATATGATAAGTAACTGAATTTTCTACTGAAAATTTTGAATATTATGTTGTTTAGGATCCTTTGAAGAATGCTTCTTTTCTGGTTTCTGTTGGTTTGGTTTGGTTTTAGGAGGCAGTCAAAACAATTTCAGACCACAAGTTTTCTCTCAATCTTCTTGGAAATGGTGATTTAGTATTATTTGAGTCTTTTTAATGCTTTCATCCATCATATGCATATGACATTCAGACATTAGTCTGAAACTTCCGTGGTGGCATAAATTTTGTTCAGTTCTGAAAGCCTTTACTTTGATACTTTCAGTTTTTCCCACGTATGCTTAGATCACAGTTGGGCCAAGACTTATGAAGGTCCACATGAATGATTGGTAGCTTTTTACAGATGTCTTCTCTCCAGAACTTTCTCCTTATTCTCAATTTCTCAACAGTCATTTTTCTCATTTTCTCAATTTCTCTGAAAGATTAAATTTCTTTTAGAATTTCATGTGTTTATGATGCTGCCACTGCAAGCTCTGTGAGTAGTACCTTCTCTTAGAGTAAAGCCATGAGAATAAAAGAATGAAAAAAAAACAAAACCCTGGGATTCTCCCCAAAACTGACACACACACTTTTTGCAAAGAAGAGGCCCTATTCCCTGTTCTCTGGCCAAAAGAGACAAGATTTCTCATAGTTTTCAGTCTTCGGTACCAACAGTACCACTCACTCCATAACTGGGCCTACCCATGGGGAAACTGTTGTAAGAAAAAAGGGAAAAAAATGGAAAACTCATTCCCATGTAGGTTGCTTCTTCACATTTTGACTCTCACCAACCCAAATGAGTGTCTGAGACGGGAACTTTAATCAAGTGAAGTTTATAAAGCCAGAGCTTAAGCATGTCATGCCAGGATGACAGTAGCCTGTAATCTGAGTTCCGAAGTTGATTACGTGAAGTATGGTATTCACACTTTTGTTTAAAACAAGGATATATATTTAATACAGAGGGTGAGCAGTGAAGCAACAGGTACATTCTTATCATTTTGATTGGTGTTTAGTGATATTGTACATAGGGAAGAGCAAATATGTGGCTGAGTGGTAGAAGAAAAAGGTCAATAATTGTGTAGGTATCTTAGCAACTGGTAGAAGAATAACTGATTTCATCTTGACTTTATTCCACATTTGATAAGTGTACAACCAGTACCTAGCAGTGAAATATTTAACTAACTCTGATTACACAGGTAACGGGTCAGTCTTAGTTTCTAGGCCTAGGTTTTATTACTCAGATATCCAAACTATCTATGGGAGGTTGTAACACTTACCTCTAATGAACATAGCTGCTTTTGCATGTATACACATTCCTGGGTCAGGACAGAAATTTGGAATAGGCCTGAATTGATCAGTTTTCTTTTTGTTTATTTTCACACTCTCCTTCAAAATGCATCTGTTTTTGTTTACTTTTTAGAGCCCTCAGGTGTTTGTTTTATACATATTTTTTTCCCAGAGTTTTCTATTATCCTTATCAGGAAAGATGGGCTGAGATGTGTTTATTCTGTCTTGTCTGAAACCAAGACGTCAGATGGAGGAGATTTCTGACATCTACAGAGCAGCTGTTTTTAATGATTCAATAGCATAGCTTGGAGAGAAGAGTATGAAATAATAATAACAATAATAATGATAACCAGCATAGTGAGAACTTACTATGTACCAGGCACATTTTATTTTCATCATCATCTATTTCTAATATTTATAGTGTGATTTTAATTCACAACAGAAGAGCCTGAGACTTAGAGAGAACTAATGTACTGAAGTATACACTAGGAGGTAAAGATAGAGATGTGACTGAAATACAGGCCTGTAACATTTAGAACCTGTTTAGCCTTCACACTGTCTAGTCACTTTCTTCTTCTACCCCTCAAACTATTCTGAGTTAGCATAAGAAAGAAGCTGTGGATTGAATATAGGTTTAAATTGAAACCTGTATTTTAATTTTGGCATAAATTGAACAAATTGTTCAGTTTTCCGAGTTCTATGCATCTATCTATAAAGTAGAGAGAAATACTTATTGGAGTTTTATGATAAATAGGTAGTATATATGTAAAGCATCTATCTCAATTCAAGGAAAATAATCTTTATGTAATAAGTTCTACATATTGTTATTTTTATTCAGGAAATGTGAATATAAATTCTGATGCATAGAGATGGCTCAGATATAATGACTGTTGCTGATGGTATCTGAGTCAATTTTTTTTTTTTTTTTGAGATGGAATCTCACTCTGTCACCCAGGCTGGAGTGCAGAGGTGCATCTCAGCTCACTGCAACCTCCACCTACTGGGTTCAAGCTATTCTCCTGCCTCAGCCTCCCAAGTAGCTGGGACTACAGGCACGCATCACCACGCCCAGCTAATTTTTGTATCTTTAGTAGAGACAGGGTTTCACCATGTTAGCTGGGATGATCTCAATCTCCTGATCTAGTGATTCGCCCATCTCAGCTTCCCAAAGTGCTGGGATTACAGGCATGGGACACTGCGCCTGCCTGGTATCTGAGTTAAATTTAAAATTTTTTTGTATAGTTCAGTATTTAGTCTAATAAAAGACAAAAATATGCCTTTGAATTATAGTTATTATCCTAAATGAAGTATGTAATTTTGATGTTAGTTTACAACTATTGAAGAGGTTGTATCATCACTGCACTAATATTGGTGCAAAGTTGATTTAGAAATAGTGTTTTGGAGACTGAAAAGGAAATAAAATAAAAATAAGAACTGTGATTTTGGCTACACTAATAAATAACATAATATTATATAACCATTTGCAACTTACTGATATTCCTAACTATTGATGAAAAGAGTCAAACTCTGTAAAATATTTCAAGAGATTTATTCTGAGCCAAATATGAGTGACCATGGCCTGTGACACAGCTCTCAGAAGGTCCCAAGAACATGTGCTCAAGGTGGTTGGGGTACAGCTTGGTTTTATTTATTTTTAGAGAGGCATGAGACATCAATCAAATACATTTAAGAAATTCATTGGTTTGTTTCAGAAAGGTGGGACAACTCAAAGCCGGGGCAGGGGGTTTCCTGGCTATAGGTAAATTTAAACATTTTCTGTTTGACAATTGGTTGAGTTTATATGAAGACCTGGGATCAGTAGAAAAGAAATGTTTAGGTTAAGATAAAGGATTATGGAGACTAAGTTTTATTGTGCAGAGGAAACTCTCAGATAGCAGAGCAGGTTGTACAATGTTTCTTGTGGGTCTTAAAAGAGTGCCTGGCTCTTAGTTGATTATCTCCTGGATCTGGAAATAAAGGAAGGAAAACAAAGGGGAAAGGGGATTCTCTATTGAATGTGGATTTTTCCCACAAGTGACTTTGCAGGGCAATTTCAAGATATGGAAGAGAAACATGTTTTGGAGTAAAACATTTTGATTTTCTTCCTCATTATGCCAGAGTCAGATTGGAATGTAAGTCATGATATACAGGGTTGACTAAAACTCATCTGATGAGAATTTATGGTTTGCAGGGCATGACTCCCCAGATCCCTTAGATAGAAATTTGGGCAAGATTAAAAGAAAATCAGAGCTTAGTCCTCATAACTACTTCTCTTACTAGGAATTTCCCATGTTTGCTCTGAGTAATAATACCTACTCAGAAATCTACTGAGTTTTAAAGTTTTATTAAAGTGAGTGACCAAGCTAAAAAAGATTCCTGTCACTAGAAGCTGAGTCACTAGTTAAACATAATGAGGCAAATTTCTGAAGTGGGATTACATTTTTATTATAGTCAGCTACACTGAGAGTAAATAAGAAGCTGGGTGTGGAGGTGGGAAATGAGTATAAATATCTTTGTATTAAGCAGGTAGAATTACATTACCATTACTTAAGAATTGAATTAAAAATACAACAAGATCACTGAGAGCATCTAATAGATTCACAAAACTTATAACCAGGGAAAAGAATAATGAAAGCAAAAAGGAAGGAAGTATTCTAGCTAAATTCAAAATTAGAGATAAGGCTTTAGGCAGAGCTGAGCTGAGCTTCAGCTGCAGGGGAATTGTATGCTGACCTTTACAAAGATCTGGAAAGGTCAACTGATCTGGAAACCAGATCATTCTCCCATGGTAGAAACTTCTTGAGACTTGCCTAG
Source organism: Hylobates moloch (assembly GCF_009828535.3). Taxonomy (NCBI): domain Eukaryota; kingdom Metazoa; phylum Chordata; class Mammalia; order Primates; family Hylobatidae; genus Hylobates; species Hylobates moloch. Next base: position 60,594,842 of record NW_026652278.1, on the reverse strand, counting down.
ACTTGCCTTTAGCCATTTTAAGTAATAATCCCTACATTGACAAAGAAATATTTTGATCAGCAAAACTACTGTACTCAAATGAGTATTGTTATCTTTTCAAAGTTTTATTTGCAACCCTGTACAACCTATATTTTTCCTCAAAATGACTTTTTTTATTTTAAGAGACATCTTTTCTTACTGAAATGTAATCAGAGAAAAGTCAGAAAATGACCCAGCTTGACTAATTTAGAAAAGAAGAATAATGCCTAAGGATTTGCTGATATGAGAGAAAACAGTATGTATTAACCTGAATCAGAATAGGTATTGATTTACTTATTTAATTTTTCCAACTTATTTATTGAGTGCACACAATATGACAGAAGTGAGGCTAAGCACTGGGAAAATAATGATGAACAAGGAAGGCCTAAACCCAGCCCTGATAAAGAATGCAGTCAAATGAGGCAGATAGGGAAATAATTATGTCTTAGTCCATTTTCTGTTGCTATAACAGAATACCGGAGACCAGATAATTTATAAGAAACAGAGATTTATTTCTTCTAGTTCTAAAGCTGAGAAGTCCAAGACTCAGGGGCCACATCTTTCTTTGTCATCCCACGATGGAAGGTGGAAGGGCAAGAAAGCCCACATGTGAGGGAGCTAGCAAGGTGGCCAAACTAGAGTTTATAACAAACCCATTCTTGAGATAAGTAACTCACTTCTTCAATAATGACATTAATCCATTTATGAGGGCAGAGCCCTTTGGAGGACACGTTCAAACTATACCAGTATATAAAGAAATATAATAGTTTAACTTTCTAAGAAAAAGTTATAATGTTTTATGAGAGTGTTGATAGTGAAGCTACTTAGTCTGAGAGGTGAGACAAAACTTTTCTAAGTGATGATTGGGTTAAGATTGAACAAAAAAGAGAACTTAATTATGTGAAAAGGGCCAGTATGGACAAAGAAAACATCACTGCAGATTTACTGGTGTGAATTCTATCAGGAAACAGATGGCACATTCAAAATAATTCAATGGAAAATAACTTAAGGTAAGAACTATTTACGAAGGTGTAGGCAAGGTTAAAGGAATAAGAAAGTAAATGATGATGCACACAAGAAGGCAAAAGTATGATACCCCTAAGATTGCAGCCAAGTCACAATTTTACCTCTATCCTCTTAGGGTTTTTTATTCTGGGCTTAAAAATTAAATAGACATAAGACAAACTATCAGAAAAGCACACATATTAATCTGTTCTCATGCTGCTATAAAGACACACTTGAAACTGGGTAATTTATAAAGGAAAGAGGTTTAATTGACTCACAGTTTAACAGAGCTGGGGAGGCCTCAGGAAACTTACAGTCATGGCTGAAGGGGAAGTAAACAAGTCCTTCTTCACATGGTGGCAGTAAAAAGCAGGGCATAGCAAATGGGTTGGGGAAGCCCCTTATAAAACCATCAGATCTCATGAGAACTCACTATCAGGAGAAGAGCATGGAGGTAACTGCTCCCATGATTCAATTACCTCCCACCAAGTCTCTCCCACAACACGTGGGGATAATGGGAACTACAGTTTAAGATGAGATTTGGGTGGCGACACAGTCAAACCATATCAAGCATGTAAGACATACTAATAGAAAACGATACAAATTTATTTAATATAAGTTTTTTTGGGACATGGGAACCTTCATAAGAAAACGAAGACCTGAGAAATGGCAAAACCTAACTGTTTATATTTGATTGAACAAAAAGAGGAAATTGTGGAAAAGTTACTAAAGTGACTGGAGAAACAGAAGGCAAATAAGAATTACTTTAACCAGGTCTTTCTGTACAGGATTCTCTGTCTCAACTTCCTGTCCTTGATGGTAAGAATGTAATTTTTCTTCTGGTGTAGGGAGTACATCTTCCATATGTGTTTTTATACTCTTCTTTCAAAACGAAGGAGGAAAGATTCAGTGTGCCTTTCTTGAATCTGCCTTTTTTTTTTTTTTTTTTGTATTTTTAGTAAAGATGGGTTTCACCGTGTTAACCAGGATGGTCTCAATCTCCTGACCTCATGATCCACCTGCCTAGGCCTCCCAAAGTGCTGGGATTATAGGCATGAGCCGCCGTGCCTGGCCGAATCTGCCTTTTTTTTTTTTTTTTTTTTTTAAAGAAGCTTTGGCTCAAAATAATCCTTATGCCAAAGTGGTATATTTTGGCGTAGCATATTCTACTATATTGTATTAATATTTTCAGCCCAGAAGAGGCAGGGTGATGATATTTCCCAAAATCAGTGACTCTGAAGCCATGGAAGTGCCACCATACAGAAGCTATAATGGAAAACAATCAATCAAAACTGTGGCCTCTTAGAGAGGAAGGTGTGAAGTCTTTCTTTACATTAATGCAATCTCCTGCTGGTAAGTGGAAGTGAAGGCAAAGAAAGAATAACTAGGACATCAGTCAAGTGGAAAAGCATATGCAGACAGGACCAAGAATGAAACAATAAATTTTGATTTTGATTTTTGGGTTGCATAAAACATGCTAGATGCCAACTCTTTCTTGATGTGAAGAGTACTAATAAGAAGTTTAAAATGAGAAATATGAAACATATGACTCAAAGAGAGAGAGCGAGAGACAGAGTAATCACCAGGTATTTCTAGAGTCAACATGGGCATTGAAGAGACTACAAAAAAGCTATGGGGGAGAGGGCTATGTAAAAACTTGGGAAAGCCCAGATTTGAAGCTCAGAGATTTGGGGATTTCTTTCCAATGTTTATTGGTTCTAATCAGTGGCTTCTTCATTTACTACATAGTGGTACAAGACTTAAAACAGGATTAAAATGTGCAAGAGCTGTGCTTTCTTCTGAGAATGTTCAGAAGAGTAAAACTGACTCAAAGAACTATTATGCATGCATATTGAGGAAAGTAGAGAAATATAGGAAAAGCTTTATTTAGGAGTGGTGAAAGAAGCAAATAGACCAAGTCATAGAGGTTTATAGAAAATCATAGGAGGGTGCGCAAAGGAAAAATTCCAAAATATAATAGAATCAAGTTTCTACCAGAAACCTCTAGATGCCTTTTGTCAACCTAAAGCAGTAATTCATTCTCCAGTTAGAAGATTCACTGCACACAAGCACGTCCCATGTCTGTGCTTTATGGCTAGTAGCAATTTTATTGACCTCAGTGTCCAGAAATGCAGACCGGAAATAACACTGTCTGCAGAAACTGCACTGTCATATTTATGATATAAATGGCAAAATCTTGCTCATGATCCATTATTTGTGACTGCATCACTAGTCTTATCACCGACATTGAACAGAAGAAAAAAAAATGATTGATGAGCAAGAAAGAATATTGAAGAATCAAGATAAAATGTCATAAGATCAGTTCAGACGCAGCTGAAAAGCTGACAAAGAGTTTTAAATAAGAAACCTTTGTCATAATAAGAGTTTAGATTTTTTATGTGGGATTTTTCTTAAAATTGTGGATATATGCAATACATTAAATAAAATTTAGTGTATCTATATGTGTGTGTGTATATATATAGCTATATATAGTCACATAGTGACATGAAATTTTAGTTACTGATGGACTACTATATAACAGTGGTTTCATGGTTGTAGCTGACAGAATAGCGTACCACAATTACTTTATTTTTAAAATAAATTTAGTGTAGCCGAAGTGTAAAGTGTTCATAAAATCTACAACAGTGTATAGTAACATCCTAAGCATTCATATTCACTCACCAGTCACTGACTCATCCAAAGCAACTTTAAGTCCTGCAAGCTCTATTCATGATAAGTGCCTTATATAGGTGCACCATTTTTAGTGTTTTATACCACATTTTTATTGTACCTTTTCTATGTTTAGGTACACAAATACTTACTATTGTGGTACAATTGCCTGCAGTATTCATACAGCAACATGCTGTATAGGCTTGTAGCTGAGGAGCAATAGGCTATACCATATGGCCTGGGTGTGTTTTAAGCTATACCACCTAGGTATGTGTAAATACAGCTTATGATGTTCTTACAAGATTGCCTAATGATCCATTTCTCAGAACATGTCTTATTTGAGAGGCATGATTATACACAAGCACACATATATACATATATATGTATATGAGCTAAATGCTATTTTTATAAGCACACAATATCTTGCTAACTCTCATGAAGCTGGTCTAGCTGAAAATATTTTCAAATTATAGGTAGAATAATAATATATGCATGATCTGATCTTAAAAATTTATACTGAGTTGAGATATTTGAAAAAAATTCAATGACTCTGGGTATGATGAAACAGGAAATATACAGAGAAGGAATGAAATAGATAAATTAAATGTAGATAAAAATTATTTGCAGAAAAAATTAAGTACTATTGTTTTATAAATTTGATAGGTGTTGCAGGAAATCAAGGACCCTGAACGGAGGGACCAGCTGAAGCCATGGCAGAAGAACATAAATTGTGAAGATTTCATGAACATTTATTAGTTCCCCAAATTAATACTTTTGTAATTTCTTATCCCTGTCTTTACTGCAATATCTGAACATAACTTGTGAAGATTTCATGGACATTTATCACTTCCCCCAATCAATACTCTGGTGATTTCCTATGTCTGTCTTTAATCTCTTACTCCTGTCATCTTCATAACCTGAGGAGGATGTATGTCACTTCAGGATCCTGTGATGATTGAGTTAACTGCACAAATTGTTTGTAGAGGATGTGTGTTTGAACAATATCAAATCTGGGCACCTTAAGAACAGGATAACAGTGATATTCAGGGAACAAGGGAGATAACCTTAAAGTGTGGCTTCCTGTGGGCCAGGCAGAACAGAGCCATATTTTTCTTCTTTCAAAAGCAAATAGGAGAAATATCACTGAATTCTTTTTCACAGCAAAGAACAGCCCTGAGAAAGAGAATGCGTGCCTAGGGGTAAGCCTCTAAAATGGCTGCTCTGGGGATGTCTGTCTTTTACAGTTGTAGATAAGGGATGAAATAAGCCCCAGTCTCTGTAGTGCTCCCAGGTTTATTAGGATGAGGAAATTCATGCCTAATAAATTTTAGTCAGACCAGTTGTCTGCTCTCAAACCCTATTTCCTGATAAGATGTTAGCAATGACTATGTGTACCCGAAACTTCATTAGCAATTTTAATTTCGCCCCAGTCCTGTGACCTTGCCCTGCCTCCATTTACCTTATGATGTTTTATTACCTTGTGAAGCATGTGATCTCTGTGACCCACACCCTATTCATACACTCCCTCCCCTTTTGAAAATCACTAATAAAAACTTGCTGGTTTTGCAGCTTGGGGGGCATCACGGAACCTGCCGACATATGATGTCTCCCTTGGACACCCAGCTTTAAAATTTCTCTCTTTTGTACTCTTTCCCTTTATTTCTCAGACTGGCTGACACTTAGGGAAAATAGAAAAGGACCCACATGAAATGTTGGGGGCTGAATTTCCCCTCATAAATAGGCTACTTACAGTGACAAATACACAATCTAACTCATAAAGTATAATAATTTCAAAAAGTCCTTTGGTTTAAATTTTAAAGGAATATATTAAAAGTTATATAGAGAAAAACTGAATAGGATTTAAAAAAATGTTAACTCTCTTCCCTGGTTTGTTGCCAGGAAATCTGAAAGCTTATGTTTGCTATATACATAAAACTACTAAGGTTTAATATAAAAAGAGTAAAACTTGTTTTACAATAGTAACAATCACAGAATAAATTTCAAGTTTTTAAAATTCCAGGTTTCATTTTAATTTATAACAAAGTTTAAATTTCCTTTTTAAAAAATAAAAAAAGAAACTGACCCAGATAATTCACATGGTACATACCAAATTCTTTGTAAATAAATAAGTAATCCAAGAACAAGGCTAATAATATACTCTGACATAGAAAATGCTAAAACAAAAGCATTACTGCATTGTTTTAAAAAGAAAGGCAAAGCTAGTTGAAAGGCCCAAACTAAAACTAGTCCAAATTTAATTTGAGAATAGGCATAGGGAGAACAGATTTTTCTTGATCTGAGTCTTTTTTACAAACTGAGATCACGCTGTATGTTACCCAGTGAGTTTTGTTGCTGTTGTTGTTGTTGTTGTTTGTTTTTAGGAAATTATGGAGATCAATTTGTTTAATGGCATGACATCTACTTACTGCTTTTACTGGTTTGTGGAATCAGTCTTTCCGGACCACCTCAAATGCTTCATTTGCTTTGCAAAACACTATCAGCATGAAGAAGAGGATTACTGGTTGAATATCCTTTGGAAATACTCAGCCTCTTGGCAACTACAAAGCATCCTCCTCCAGAAATTGCGCTGTGCTCTTTAACATTCCAGCTGCAATGTTGCAGAAATCATATGTTCTGTAAACCCCAGTTAGCCAGGTGTCCTTCCAACTACTCCATATAAAGGAGTCTTGCCAACATAATAATAAAGTCTCATGATGCTGCAGCACTGCTTGTCTTTATCCTGTGGCTCCAGGCCTGCAGAGAAATGGGCTTTCTCAGGCTTAATTAGGCCAACATTTGGCAAGAAACACCTCAATATATAAAAACCTCTTCTCCAGAAATGGGCAATCAAATTCTCTCTATATACACTTTCTGGAACAATCCATCAGAATAAACTTCCAGTGAGGCTTATTATCTTTAAGCTTCAATTTTTATCCAGAGTTTGCAAAAATCACCTTGAGAATTTGAAAAAAAAAAAAAAGAAACAGATTTCTTGTATTTCAGAATGAAAAATGTACTCTTTGGCTTTGGTGAATGAGGTAGTAATATCACAAATAGATTTATCATAGAGTTGGCAAGGATTATAACACAATATGTGGTTATGCTTCTAGTTTGGCACTTTCTCCAGTAGCTCTTCTTCATCTTTCCTATTTGGTGAATAAATTGAAAATAAAACCTTATCCTATTGAGTTAGAGTCTTCCAGAGAAATAGAACCAGTAAGTTCAAAATCTGCTGCAGTGTGGTCTGGCAGGCAGAGACAAAAGAGAACTGATGGTGCAGATGAAGTTCGAATGCAGTCTGCTGGAGAATTCCCTCTGTCTTGGGGAGGTCAGTCTTCTAATTCTATGCAGGCTTCAACGGATTGGATAAGGCCCATCCACATTATGAAGGACAATTTGACCCAGATTTCACTGATTTAAGTGTTGATCTCATCCAAAAATATCCTCAAGTTGGCACATAAAATTAACCATCCCAAGCCCACTCCTTGTCAACTTTGCATTCATATATTTCTTTAAACTATGTTTCCTCTCCCAATAAATACAATAACAAGGCTATACTTCCACCTGACATGATATAACTATGCTGTGTACAGCTGGAAACTCATTAAGTCTTTCCCCAGAACAAGATGCAAAATCTTTGGCTGATGTCTACTCTTCTCTTTGGTATCCTGTAACTTAAATACTATAGTGCAAAGTTAACAATACTTAAATACTATAAAGTCAATCCATCTTATGTTACATGATAAGGTGATGAAAGAGTGAAGAAAATAGAGATACTGGATATACCTAAGTATGTATATACAGTTGACCCTTGAATAACATGAGTTTGAACTGTGCTGGTCCACTTATATTTGGATTTTTTTTTCCACTCCTGCCACCCAAGACAGTGAGACCAACCTCTCCTGTTCTACCTCCTCAGCCTACTCAATGTGAAGATAATGAGTAAAAAGACTTTTATGATGATCCACTTCCACTTAAAGAATGGTAAATATATTTTCTCTTCCTTATGACTTTCTTAATAGCATTTTCTTTTCTCTAGCTTATTTATTGTAAGAATGCCATATATAATACATGTAACATTCAAAATCTGTGTTAATCATCTGTTTATGTTATCCATAAAGCTTCTGGCAAACAGTAGGCTACTAGTGGTTAAGTTTTGGGACATCAAAAGTCATATGTGAATTTTTGACTGCTTGGGGATTGGTGCCTCAACCCCCATGTTGTTCAAGAGTCAACTGTATGGCCAGGTGTGGTGGCTCACGCCTGTAATCCCAGCACTTTGGGAGGCCGAGGCAGGCAGATCATGAGGTCAGGAGATGGAGACCATCCTGGCTAACACGGTGAAACCCCATCTCTACTAAAAATACAAAAAAAATTAGCCGGGCATGGTGGAGGGTGCCTGTAGTCCCAGCTACTCAGGAGGCTGAGGCAGGAGAATGGCATGAACCTGGGAAGTGGAGCTTGCAGTGAGCCGAGATTGTGCCACTGAACTCCAGCCTGGGCGACAGAGTGAGACTCCATCTCAAAAAAAAAAAAAAGCCAACTGTATATAAACACACACACACACACACACACACACACACAACCATATTCATAACAAAATAAAGAGAAAATACTCCTGACAATTATGACAACCACAGGCCTCATCTATGTAAATGATCACAGGGTCATAGCTGGTATTCACAACTACGTCTATCACTATTCATTCTATGTTATCTTTGCTTTCAGCAAGTACTTGAGCTGGTTATAGTTCTTTATCAAGTGAAGTGACCCAAACCAATCCTGAAGGGTCTGGGCATTAGTACTCCTATCTAATTGGTTGTTGTAGTTTTCCATTGACTTTATTTACAAGGTATGGTAATCCTAAGAGGCTTCCTAGGGTGTCTCCTATATTCCACACATACTTTTTCTTACCTCCATTGTGAAATGGCAGTCCAGTTTTTCTTTGTTAGTCGGGAGCAGTCACCCTAAGCAGCCCAGTAACTCCTGCTTTGCCTGTTGATTCAGAGCCATGAATAGTCCAAAATGGACTTTGTGGAAATCTTAACTTTTAATTCAATAAGCTAATTGTTAGATTTTATGATGAAAGCATTCCTTCCTTTGGAACTAAGAGTTTTAGTCCAGCAGAATATATGGCCGTGAAGATAAGAAGCAAACATTTTGCCACTGAGTCAGTAGGAGTAATAGAGATTCATGCCACTCTCATTTTCACCCCTCATTTCCCAGACTTCTTGAGTCCTGGCTATGGGAGAAACATCATCATATATTGGACATTTTTTCGGAGCATATGTAGCCTACTGGATAACTTTGCAACAAGCCTGAAATGTATTGCCACCTAATTGGAAATGTAATTGAGTCTTTAAAAGGCCATTCCATAGATCTATCAATCCAGCTGTTTCAGCATAGCAGGGAACGTGGTAAGACCAGTAAATTTCAGGAGGATGGCCCTATTGCCTCATTTCATTTGCTGTAAAATGAGTTCCTTAATCAGAAACACTCCTATGTGAAATAACATGATGGTGGATAGATATTACGTATGTCCATGGATGGTAGAAGCATTGTGTGCAGGGAAGGAAAGTGCATATCCAAAGTAAATGTCCATTCTAGTAAGAACCAAACACTACCCCTTCCATAACAGAAGTAATCAAATGTAGTAAGTGTGCCACCAGGTGGCTTGCTAATCACCCTGGGGAGTGGTGTCGTTTTGTAGACTCAGTGTTGGTCTCTGCTGCTGGCAGATTGGGCACTTGGCAATGACTGTAGCCAGGTCACCTTGGCGAGTGGAAGTTTGTGTTACTAATCTTATGCACAACTTTCATCCCTGTCACCCTGGCCAATTTGTTTGTCCCATTGGGCAATGACAGAAGTGGCTGGAGAAAGGAGCAGACTGGTATTCACTGAACAGGTCATTCTATGTACTTGATTATTAAAGTCTCCCTCCACTGAAGTTATCTTTTGGTGAGCATTCACATGGGTCACAAATATCTTCATGGTTTTTGGCCCATTCAGAGAATTCTACCCACCTCCTATCTCTACCCTAGACTGTTTTGTCATTAATTTTCCAACCATGTTACTGTCTAAGTCCCTGACCATCCAGCCAAACCATTGACCATAGCCTATGAATCAATATATAGTCACCTACAGGAGCACCCCAGCCAGTCACTTCAGTATCCCTAACTGCCACCGACAATTAACACACCATTGCATCTGCTGAATCATATGGCTCACTTGCACATATGGCAGCTTAAATGGCAGCCGGGAACTGCTGCAGAGCTTTCTTTTATTCTGGGTCCTATTCAAAATCAGCAACTTTTTGGATCCCTCATCCTTTTTTTCTCCCACTTTATCCAGTGACATTAGAAGTGTAACAACAACAACAACAAAAACTTAGGCACATTACAATTTTAAAGAATTTATTTCAGCATTCAACAATTTATGAATTGGGAAAAACCAGACTGAAAGCTGTTTACCATTCCAATGAGAGGAATAAGAAAGGAAATTTTTATGTTTGCAAAATCAAGACAAATATATTTGATTGGTCAAAGTGGAAAGTACTCAGATGTCAGTTGGTGGTTTCTCATTAGTTACACTTAAGTTTTGTTTTACTGTTTATATTCGTTTTGCTTATGTAGGAATCTAAAATTCTGGGCCATCTCAGCCTAATGGCCTCAGTATTCCAGAATTCTCTCCAGGACCACTCAGATCCTTACTTCTTAAAAGTGTTTGGTTACGATTATCCATTGTTGATATTTTGTGTATCTATGTTGCCAGATCATACCATGAACTATCTTTACTACTGAAAATAGCCGTTAATGACTTTAAATCTAATCAGATTAAATATCCAATTCTGGAAACCCCAAAACCAATTCAGAAAATTTGCCCTTAAGAATTTGTTCCTCTAGAACCACTCTCAGTACCAAAATCTGTATTAGTCAGGGTTCTCCAGAGAAACAAAACCAATAGTGTGCGTGTGTGTGTGTGTTGACTGTGTGTGTGCATATATATATGTGTGTATATATATATATATACACATGTGTATATATATATATATACACATGTGTATATATATATGTGTGTGTGTTTGTATACATACATATATATATGGGCTGGCTGGGGTGACTGATGCTGACTAACAAAGATGTATATATGTATATATACACGTGTATATGTATACATATATACACGTATATATGTGTATATATATACGTGTATATATGTGTATATATATACGTGTATATATATGTGTATATAGATGTGTGTGTATATATATATATAAGCATCTGTGTGTGCATATATATATATATAAGCATCTGTGTGTGCATATATATATATATATAGAGAGAGAGAGAGAGAGAGAGAGAGATACAAGGATTTGGCTCATGTGATTATGGAGGCTGACAAGTCCAAAATCTGCAGTGTGGGACAGCAGACAGAGCCCCACAAGAGCCAGTGGTAGATAAAGTCCAAAGCCAGTCTGTTGGAGAATTTCCTCTTACTCGAGGAGGTAGGTTTTTCTTCTATTCAGGCCTTAACCCAATTAGATGAGGCCCATCCACATTTTGGAAGGCAATCTGGGTTACTGAAAGTTTATTTATTTAAGTACTAATCTCATCTAAAGACTTTAAGTTGACATATTAAAAATAATCATCACAACTTTTAAGTTCTGAAAGTTATAGAAAGCATCTCATAGCCTAACGAGCCTGCTAATTTCTATTGGATTATCAAATCTGGTTCTTTCCTCTTCTAAAGATTATATTTCTGACTGGTAGAATTGTCTTTTTATGCTTTTCAATTAAAAATACTTTTAGGAACATACTTAGTAGCAACATGTACATGACATCATCATTTTGCAGTAGTTGTAAGTGCACGTGTATTTCTGTGTATGCATACTTAAAATCAATAGAGTGAACTGATAGACATGTACCTTAGTTCATTCCGTGTTGCTATAAAGGAAAAACTGAGGCCAGATAATTTATAAAGAAAAGAGGTGTATTTAGCTCATGGTTCTGCAGGCTGTACAAGAAGCATGGCACCAGGATCTACTTCTGGTGAGTGTGTCTGACTACTTCTGCTCATGGTGGAAGGGGAAGAAGAGGAGCCTGTGTGTGCAGATCACATGGTGAGAGAAAAAGCAAGAGAGAAGGGAGGGAGGTGTCATGCTTTATTTAACAACTAGCTGTCTCAGGAGCTAACAGAGAGAACTCACTCAATTACCCTGAGGATGGCACCAAGCCATTTACAAGGGATTTGCCCTCCAGCGGAAATACCTCCCATTAAGCCTCATCTCCAACAGTGGGTATCAACTTTCAACATGAAATTTGGAGTTTCAAACAAATCGAACTATAGCAAGATGTAAATATGGATCCACTAACACTGACACGTGTTTGTGGAGAAAGGCTTCTGCTACTCCTCCTTCTACTAGTTCTAACTGTCAGGCTCAATAGCATTTTCTTCTGCATTTTTCAAGGGCACGACTTTCTCAGTTTACTACTTGAAAACTGATATTGTTTGGCGTTCTGCTCATATTGTACATGCCCAGGATTTAATTATCCTTTCACGTATTCGGAAAAGTTTAAATATCTACTATGTGCTGTCTACGGAGTATGAGTAGGACATACAATGCAATAAAAAAAGATTATTTTTCTGCCTGATAGAGCTTATGCACTAAAAATGAATATAGGCATAATTTTTTTTAAAAATCATACAAAGAAATTTCCTTTCTATGAAGTAAAGGAATAGAATTTTTAATAAAATACATAAAATACTTGAACCTAGGCTGAAGAAATTAAGGAAGACTCAATAGATATTCTGCATAAGCTAAGATATAAATGTAGTGTAGAATTTACTTGGACAAAGGTTTAAAGGAGTACATGAGGATGTCCCAGCAGTAGAATAGCATGTGTAATACCATTGCAGAATTAGGGCTTATTACAGTTACATTTTCTTATTTCTTATTATTATTATATTGCTACTACTGCTACTTCTACCTCTACTAGTTCTATTATTACTACTACTAACTAAATGTTTGATTTCTAATCTACATCTGAACACGTATCAATCTTGAGCTATAGATCAATACTTCCAACTTCCTACACATTGAACATTTTCATATTGAAATAACATCTTAGGCAAGGGCAAGCCTAGCTCAACCTTCCACAGGGAATTGTTACAGAAGCCCATGGGAAGTGATATGAGGAACTGAGGAATTCTAGAGATGATGTGTAGAAGCAGAGGAGGCTTTGTATATGATCCTTGCCCAGTCAATCTCATGGAAAGAGTTGTAAACATTCTGAAAGTATTTCAAATTCAATGTGCTTTTATTACTGCCTGGCAATATGGAGTAGTAAACCACTATGGATTTTGGAATTACAGTCCCTTGATATGTTTAACCTTGGGTAAGTAATTTTATCTGTTTCTTCTTTTTATAAAATGAGTATTGTAATATCTGTTTCATGGGAATCCTTTAAAAACCAAAGTAGATAATTGATAAATGCCACCTAGCACAGCACTTGGCACAAAATAGGCACATAAAAAGTCAGTTCTTTTCGTTCTCCCTCTTTTTCACTGCTAGAAAAATGCATACTCATCTTTCAAAGAAAAGATCATATTTCATCTCACCTCTGGGGCCACTTCAATTGTATTCTCCACAGCACTTTATACAACTCTCTTTTAATACCGTTGCTTCCATTTTGTTACTATCTGTTTTCCAGTCTGCCTCCCAATTACTCAGGAAGTTTCTCATGGGCAAGGCTTATATCAGGCACATCATGTTACTCCTGTAACTAGTCCTATATTTGACATCTAATAAGTGCTCATTATTTGTTACCTTGGACTAAACAGCTTTTACTCACACCTTATATTTGACCAAAATCTGTAAGTCAACAGAATAAAGCTATGATATCCATGTTTTAACTTACTTTTCAAAAACGTAACTCATTTCAATAAATTTCGGACTGCTCTCTTGCCCTGAAAAATACCTGTTTAAAATTGTATCTATTACCACATTCTTTCCCTTAACAACTAGTACCGCCACTACGAAAGCCACTCTCCAGGATGGCCTTCAGTGATTCCGTGCTTCCAATATTTAAGTCCTTGTGCATTTTCCTGACACACTGACTCTGGAATAGCTCTGTTACTCACCCAACAATACTTCAAGAACATTCAGTGGGTCAAAGTAACATTGGTGGTTAAGGCTTAAGAGATCTGCAGCTTTTTGAAACTCCATCTCTATGTTTTGTGAGGAAGCAGCCATGTGGAGAGGTCCACATAAAGGAAAACGGTGCCTCGGCAGATCTAACAGCTGCTGGCCATCACTAATGGCCAACTCTTTGAGTGAAGCTGTTTTGGGCCTCCTGGCCTTTCCAATCCCTTGAATAATGCCATTTTAAGCTGAAGATCCTCCCAGTCAACTAACACAATTGTGGGACTAAAAAAATATTGCTTTAAGCCACCAAGTTTTGAGATAGTCTGTTGTACAGTAATAAATAACCAGAACAGTGAACAATGCAATGATAGTAATGGTCTTCCATAGCAAACTTTCAGAATCAGAATGGTAGGGACCATAGCAGCCATACAATCTGATTACCCATCAGAACAGAGGTTTCCATATTCTTCTCTGCTTTTCTTACAGGTGGCAATTTAGCCTCTGCTTAATGGCCAGGTATGCCAATAAACTCAACACCTGTTAAAACAGTTGACTCAACTTTTGGATAACTCTATTCAAATATAGTTCTTTTTTTTTTCCATGTGGAAAACCTCTTTCCTATAATTACTACTCATTTAGTTCTATATCTATCCCTATAGTCAACTATGATAAACCACTTTACCCAGCCACGTATTTCCTTCTTTTGTGACTCAGTTAGAAGGTCTTTTATTCTTCTGATTTTTAACCTCAGCATGTGCTGTAGTTGTCCACATGCCTCTTAAAACAGAAAGCACTTCTTTAGGGATGGCCCATTTTGTGCTGGGAAGAATAAGACTATCGTGTTTTACTTAGGGATGTTAAGTGAATTTTATGGGACTTTACATTTTTCAAAACATTCCATCATATTAACTCACATATTTCTAATGTCAATTCTCTAAAGTAGGGTTGGACAGTTCTTCATATCCTTGTAATAAAAGATAAATAAACTGAGACCAAAAAAGGCTAAGAAACACTTTCTGACTGTAGTCAGAGATTTCTGCATCCTAGGCTAGAATTGTATTTTGTTTTGTGATGTTCTGATTTGTTTCTATCTCGGTTCCATCAAGTGTAAAGAAACAATAGTGAAGAGATATTCTTCCTCAGCTGAAGCCTCACCAAGAAATGATTACATTTTATATAGGTAACAGGTAAAATACTGGCTAAAGTTATTACTTTTTATAAGGTTTTTTCAGTCTTGCTGAAGGTGAAGCTACTGGTATGAGTATCCCAGAACTTTTACTTGTCTATCTCTCCTTGGGCGGCCAAGCATCTGACTAAAAGCATGGATCAACACATGTTCAAAATAAATTTTTTGTCAGAATAAAAAACCATTCAACTTGTCTTCATGGAGTTATTCTATGTGGGTCACAATTCAATAAATAGAGTGTTCAAAGTACATTCCTTTCCAAGCTCTGTTAGATCACTGGTTGTGATGCCATTTTGTATGTAACTAAATGATTTCATATTAATCATGGTTATTTCGGATGTAAAAGAGACTATTGTCCACTTTCATACCTAAAGATTTCCTGGACATATGTCTAAATATTGAAATTATACAAATTGAGCAAGAAACACCTATCTAACAAGTGTAGGTGTATGTATAAATTTGTGTGCATATCTCTGTATGTTCTATTTAAGTGGATTCAATCCAAGTCAGTAACAAACACATTAGTTAAAATGCTCAAATGCATATTTAGTTTCATAAATTAATCTATCATCTCAAATTTTAGTTCTTTCAGTTGTTTAAAGTAATATTTCATAGAATAAAATAATGGACTTTAATTTTTTTTTCCGAGATGGAATCTTGCTCTGTTGCCCAGGCTGGAGTGCAATGGCATGATCTTGGCTCACTGCAACCTCCACCTCCTGGGTTCAAGTGATTCTCCTGCCTCAGCCTCCTGAGTAACTGGGACTACAGGCACACACCACCATGCCCAACTAATTTTTGTATTTTTAGTAGAGACGGGGTTTCACCATGTTGGCCAGGCTGCTCTCTAACTCCTGACCTCAAGTGATCCACCCGCCTCAACCTCTCAAAGTGCTGGGATTACAGGCTTGAGCCACCGCACCCGGCTGGACTTTAATTTTTATAGACATATATTCTTATTGTTTTATGTAAGAACTGAAAACAATATTTTTAGAAGAATTTTGAGGAGAGATTTGATTGAATCATATTTTTATTTTGGGAAAATTGTCAAGAAAATATGAAAATGAGGGTTTTTTCTTATGCAGAGAAATCTGTGTAAAGCTATCTGAACAACCATTCTTTATATATGGGTATCTTATCTTTTGCATTTGGATAACTAGATTTTTTTTTCTGATAATTTTCACATATTTTTAAAGAGTTCTCCATTTCTGCATTCTTTCAGCTTACTTTGATATATTCTCTTTTAAATCATTTTTCTAGCATTTCATAGTTATTTTTAATTGAACATATGACCAGTTTTGTATTTGTGAGTGTTGGTTTAAGGCCAGCAAATCACTACTTTTAGCATGCCCAGTGATTCCAAGCCAGCTTCCACTTGTACTGGCATTAGTTTCAATTCTCCTCAATCTTTAACCAATTTCATCCTTAAAAAAAAAAAAAAAAAAAAAGAAAGACAAGATTTAACACAATATTTAAATAAGAGCACAACACCAGTAATAGTGCAAACTGTGGTGACCTTTCCAAACTGAATTGATATAACAGGGTGAAATGTGTTAGTTAGCTAATATACAGTGCCTGCAATCATTTTAAGAAAAGTTTACTGGTGTTAGTGTTCACATGTGGAAGAATTAGATGAATCCAGGGGTCTTTTACAACAATTTTTAGGTTCCTACTATGTTCCAGGATATACATCAGATGCTTTCAAGCAGTACTGGATAATACTTGATTTTTTCAGATGAGGACACTGAATTCTGAGATGTTACATGTGGTGCTCAAGAGCATACAGCAAGCAAATGGCAGAGCTAAGAGTTACACCAAATACATGATTTATGAACCCTACTTGTTTTTCAATACCTTTCATCCTAAGCAGAAGTCAGGGGACCTATGTTCTACCACTTATTTTGCTGTTAAATACCTGTCACCTCTTATCTGGCTATATGAGCACCAGTAAAACACTTATTCTCAAGCTTCCTTTTGCATGCAAAAGTGGTACTCAGATGAGGTCAATCTAGATTTTATGGAAATGTCTGGGAAAATATAGCCTGTAGTGGGATTTTTCAACCACCTACTTCTGTTCCAAATGCACTCACACATTTTATTTCCTAGAGTCCCACAAACTATTGCATTTAAAGAAAGAATTCTGCTACCATAAAAAAATCCATTGACAATTCATTTTTGCATTTGTTGATCATGCTCACTCTTCAAGGAAGGGCCAGTTATTAATTCAGTGAAACTTTTCTGAGCTTCTTTGTTAGATGAAGACACCCTTGCTCTGAACTGCCAGAGACATAACTCTCAAAGTATTTACTATGTTCCAGCTAGCAATTTAGAACATTTCAATTCATATGCAGATATTCCCTAAGGACATAATCTTTATCTGTTTTCTATCAGCTATAAGGCTGACCAGCCATAAATACTACTGGAGTAGTAAAAATGAATGAATAAATGGTCATAAAAGTATCTCACAGCTCTGAAACTTCATATATATTAATCTGATTTTCACACTAGTAACTATTTTTCCTCAGAGCAAAATACATTAGTCTTGCAAGTAAATGCATGCTTTTAAAAATATATAATTACATATTTCTTGGTATTCAGATTTAAAATACAGCTTGCACCTTGAACAGCACAGGTTTGACTGAAGAAACCCACTTATTCTTGTATTTTTTTTTTCAGTAAAGACAGTCAGGCCCTTTGAATGGGCGATTCCATGTCTGCCACCAACAGCAGATGGAAAATAAAGGTATTCTCAGAACGTGAAACCCTAAAGACTGACTTTTCATACGTGCGGATTTTATAGGGAGGACTACGAGAATGCAGTTTGCAAGGATTTTGGTGTCAGAGGCAGTCCAGGAATTAAGCCCCTGCAGATACCAAGGGATGACTGTATACATTTTAGAAAATAATAAGCTTAGAAAAGTTACAAAAATTAATATCAAAGAGTTTATTTTTTATCTTTAATCCATGTCTCTATTGAACAAAAATAAATGCTAAAAAACAGGAAATAGATCAATCTACTTTAATGACCTTGTCATAAGCCACACTGCAGGACACATATTCCAAAATTTTCTTAAGATCAATTAAACGTTATCAGGGCTTTTCATACTGTTTTTCAATACATATGTATCTACATTGATTTTTGCATTTGTGTCTATATGTCTGTGCATTCATACACATATATATGTATGTATGCATATTTGTACAGGTGTGTCTATGTCTCTTTCTCTCTCTCTCTCTCTCTTTCTCTCTCTCTGTCATCTAATCTATCTATCTTTTGTGGCAGGTCCATAAAGCTATTTCTAGGAGGGAATAGGGGAAATCAAGTGGCTAAATTGACCCTATTTCTGTAATTTTATATGTAGGTTTTCCTGTTTAAATAGATGCTGCATGTTATTCCTTTAGCTTCAATGTCAGCGCTACTGATGGCCATTAATGCCCGTGAAGGTCATTACCTGCTGTAGATAAGATTTCACCTACCTTACCCAAGCCAGTTCTCAAAGGTCCTTATTAAGTTTTCAAGGGTAATACAGGCAGGTGTTAAGGAAGTTGCTTTAAAGTCTTAGAGTCTAGATGTGTGTGTCTGGAGTGGTGGGGGAAGGGGGAAGGAAGCATCAGGCAGTGGCGTTTGATTCATTGTTCCAGGGTCACACTCTGTTTCATCTTCTTTCCTTTCATATTTACCTCTCACCACTGTTTCCCTTAACCTTACCCACCACACTATTTCCTTGTACTCTTTATCCTGGGGCCTCCCAAAATTCCCTGTGAAAGCAATCCATTTCTAGGTTCTTTTTGCCACTCATAAATTATAAAATCATGGACTTCCCTAAGTGTCACTCATTTTTCTTCTCTATCAAATACTCCCTGACTTGGCAGGAGAAATAGTCTGACTTTACTGACGGTTCATGAAAGTCACTCCCATAAGTAGGTTTGAGTGGGAGCATTGTGAGGGGCTTCCAATACGGTCTCAAATAGCATGAATGTATCTGAAATTCAAAACACCTCACAACAAGAGTACTAAGTGATTCTGAAGACTTTAATTTCTCTTTATAAGAAAACTGTACTTGTATTCATTCAACCAATTTTTATGGAACTCACTATGTACCAAATACTGTGCTAAGGACTGGAAACAATATCACAAACAAAAATACATAAGGATGCCCTTTGAGGGTTAACGAATGAGAAATCCATATTTAATTAAATAATCACAAAATATTTGTTAAATTGTAACTATAATAATTATGAAGGAGAAATATGTGCTAGGAGAACAGATAATGTAGGTTTTGTTGCGTGAGGATGTCAGTGAAGGTTTCCTTAAGGACATGTAGATTAAGCTGGAATCTACCCATGTATCAGATTTGTTCCTCTTAGTGTATAATGTAGAGATATTCACTAGGCTAAGAGATTTCCAGAAGAAAAAATACTTCTGCAGTGGGAGTGAGCATGAATATAATGCCGAGATGGCAGAGGCAGGAGCAGCTAGAGGGGAAGGCAAGGTGAAATGTGGTTTAAGATAATGATGGAGAGAAAAATGGGGTGCTGGCCATGAAGGAGCTATATAGTTCATGGCAAGAAAGTCTGTCAGGTATCCAAGAAGATTGTTCAATCTTCAAACGTGTAACTGAAATGGAGATAGAGATTTCTACTTCACAAGATAACTCTAGTTGCAGGTAGACATTAGAAATGTGCAGGTTATTGGGAAGAAGAAATTGAAAAGTCAAGGAGACTTACTGAAGAGGGTTGAATGGGAAAACTGGCATGACTAAAGGTGTTTAAGTTTATATCAGTGAGGAACTCTTCCCCCTCATTTTTCATTATTTTCTAAAAATCAAATATGGGGGAAATATGGCTAATTGAAATTCCAGACAAGTCAGGTATCAGTTAATTGAGTTTTTACTGCACTTGCACCATCAATTTCAATGCTTTTAATGAAATAGAATGTGCTGTCTTTGGAATTCAAATGTGTCTATTGTATTTCGAACTATGTCATCTTCCATTTCTTCCACAGATTGCTATCTGTAAAGTTTCTCTAAATTTTCTTCTAAAAATAACTAATAATATGTGTATTATTTGTTTTTTCCCCAGTGGATAAACAATAACAATTTTGGTGTTGTTGTTATAAGTAAATAAACCTTGGAACCAAGGGAAAAAATAGTTAAAGCCCTTTTCTCAATGGGTGATAGGGTACTAAGAGTGATAGTACATATTCAGTACAAGTTTATTTTTAAAATACTTCTAACAACTTAATGGATTATCATCATATAGTATTCTGTGGTTTTCTAAAAGGCAACACTTAGCAGTGAAATCTGAATTAAACCTGAGATAATATTATAAAATAGACATTCTGTTATTTTAATTTTGCTATATAATTTGAAAATATCTTAATACAAAAAAAGGAGATTAACAGTTTTTCTGCGTTAGATGGAAGAAAACTGAAATCAAATCGAAGCTAAAGAGTTTGTTTTTGGGCTTACAGAGCTCAATTCTGTCACTGAAAATTCGCAGCTAAAAATCAGTATTTTTCTATTAAGACAATTGAAAAAAACACTATATAAATAAGCTGAAGTCAGCATGTGATAGTTCTACTTGAAAGCTTAGGTCAAGTTGAATGACAGTTGTTAATAACACTAGCAGAACCCTCCCTGGGGATGGAGCACTGACAGCCACCTGTCCAGGAAGGTTAAAGGATAACTCCATCTGGAGACAGAGAGATGGGCTTCAGAGGACCCAAAACTCACTATTAATCCAGAAAATCACCTCTAGTCTTATGAATGTCTTTCCCTGTTGTCAGACACTGAATGTCATTTATTCTGCCTGAAAGTGTCACAAGAAGAAAGTTTGCTATTTATTAAGTCAATGTTTACATAATTGAAAATATTTTTCTTTCTTCCTTTTTGTTGTGCTGTAGTTTTACTACACTTTAGTTACTATTCTCATTAGCAGATAGAGAAAATGAATCTTGGAACAACTTGTATTCTTTCTCAACAAATCAGTGTGAAAATAAAACAGAATTTTGTTACCAGAGGAATGAAGCAAAATATGCTAACAAACAAATGAGCTAAAACAAACAAACAAAAACCTTTCCTTTCTAGGTGGATAATGATTCCACTTCTAATATTCTTTCACGCACATGCTACTCTATGACATAACAGTGAGCAGTACAAATGCCTGTTTTATGAGGCATAAAATTATTTATATATATGCACAGCTCCCTAATTATGCTGCATGCTCTTTCAAGTAGTATTTTTATTTTTATTTTCATTACACCAGTAACTAGTACAATGACTCACAATGATAGGAGCACACAAAAAAAGTTTATTTATCAATATCGACTATTTGACAGGCACTGTCCTAAGGCTAAATGATATAAAGTTGAATAAGATCTGGCACCTGTCCTCAAGCAATATAGAATAGAGTCTACTGAGATAGCTACAAACAGAATTATACTAATACGCCCAAGATCTGTATAACAGGCCACAAGAACCTGAAAATAGTGCAATAATCTTCAGAGATGATAGGGAAGACATCCTAGAGCATGAGATAGTTGTGTATGGTAAAAAGAAGGACATATTAAATAGAATAACTTATTCTGTAACTGCTAGTCTACAAGGGGGAGGGACAATATATACTGAAGCTGAGACAGTTTTAAGCAAGGCTGTGATGGTTAATTTTATGCATCTTGGCTAGACTATGGTTCCCAGATATTTGGTCAAATCTCAGTCTAGATGTTGCTGTGAAGGTATTTTTTAGATGCAATTAACATTAAAATCAATAGATTTTGAGTAAAGCAGATGGCTCCTCATAATATGAATAGGCCCCATACAATCAGTTGAAGGCCTTAAGATAAAGCTGCAGTTTTCCAAGTGGGAAAGAATTCTGCCTTCAGAAGCCCTTAGGATTTGAGAATGCAACATCAATTTGTCCTGGATCTCCAGCCTGCCAGCCTGTCCTGCAGATTTTTGATTTGCCAGTCCCCCAAGTTGTGTGAGTCAATTCCTTAAAATAAATTTCCTTCTCTGTCACCCACCTGCCCCCCCGCTCACACACACCTCCTTCTGGAAAACTCCAAAGCAAAGACCAGAAATGATCTTGGTTATCCCCTGTTGTCTCAACATTCTGTTTGATTAGCCTTCTTTTTCACTTTCAAATGGATCTTAGATTGGTTGATAAATTATATAAATAAGAGTTCATACAAAATGTATTATGAGGTAGAATATTTAAAACTGGACACTGTGTCTGGGGTAGGAGGGTGGAGATGGGAGCTACAGGGAGATTAATGGAATGAGTAACAGTTTTCTTGTCTAAGTCCCTGGGTGTATACTCATGGTTTTTACCAAAATAAGAAATAGAAGAGCAGGAGAAAGATTATTATTCAGTAAGAGACATATTGAGGTGAATGTGGAACTTCTAGTGGAAATCTCCAACAGGAAACAGATAAATGGGGGAGCTCAAATGTGAGATTGATTTAAGGATCATTAGATACAGTTGATAATTAAAGCCAATGGAATTTATTAAGTCCATCCATGAAGAACATAGAGGGTGAGTAGAATAAGGAATAAAGAGCAAGGCCCATGAAGAACACCAACATTAAAATTTCAATGGCATGAGAGATCCTGAAATACTTGAGAAGTTTCTGGAATGGCAGAAAAAATATCATTAGTGAATTTTGTCTCAAGGCACAAGAAAAAAGAGCACTTCATCTAATAGGGAGACTTTCAAACTTTTAGTAGTTTCCGTCAAGCAGTAGAAATAGAAGCCATGTTTGACCATGTGGTTCCATCAGAGCAAGAACTAGAAACACAGGAGGGATGTGAGGCGATATTACCTCAGGTCTAGGGTGACCATCTCTCTTGATTTGTATGTAACTGAGAGGTGCTCCAGGGCACAAAACTTTCAGTGTTAAAATTGAGACAGTTCCAGGGAAACAGTGATAGTTGGTTACCTTACAAAGAAAGGGTCTTTGAGTGAGTGTGAAAGGGTGTTATTTTGCAAAAGTAAGAGTAACCAGAAAGAAGTTGAAATTGCCATTCTCTCTTCCCTTCCTCATCATTCCTGATTTCTCTGTATATACAAAATGGAAGAGTAAACCTTCTTCAATCACTTGATATGTTTATAAGGATCCTGGTACCCTTGAAATAGAAACAGATTTTATTTAAGGCAAAGAGTAGAGAACATTCAGTGAATATACTGATGCCATGTAATTTTGTGTTGTTTTGCTTTGTTTTCAATGGTGCGCTGGGGTTCCAGATGGCTCAGTGGAATGGGTTGGCAAAAGAAGCCTATATCGAAAAATTAAATCCAAAGGGAGGAGATAGGATGCAGCTTAGGGTAAGAGTGTAGTAGAAACAGATAACAGAAGGGACTTACATTTAGAGGATGATATAGGATGACAGGCCTAAGGGACATTATATTACCTGCTATAGTGAAACTTCACATTTGAATTCTCTTATAATACTAGCTTTGTCAACCTAGAGCGAGGAATCCATGTTATTAATCAAGTCTTGATTATATTTTGTTTCAAATACAGTAAAAATATCATGACTTCTTAGAGTTTCACATAGAATATTATTTAAAAGATAGGCAAGCAAATAGGACTTTCCACCAACCAACCAAATAAAACAAGCAACAAATATCAAAAACAGGTAGCTCAGTTTCATACCTTAGTGAAGCTGTTTTGCCTGGGGTTTGACCTCAGTACTGTTCAGCATCAGTAAAATTTTACACACAGATCAGAGTATGAGAATGTGTGCTTATAGACTGTATTTTTAAGAATTTTTCAGGTTGTGAAAGCACATTTGAGCTGATATATTCAGGGAAACATGCATGGGTAAGTAAAGAAGACAAGAAACTCTGTCAATAATTGTACAGTCATACCACATAGAAATTGAAATGCCATTCTAGATAAAAGCTAAATCTAATGAGTCACCATGATAGTGACTCAGCCACTTTCTGCTTCACTTATAGTTCTTTTCTCCTACACCACAACTTCTATTTAATCATGGGTTTTGCTTACTGCAGTTTCTCTTTATATCATTATTCTACATCACATCACTGTCTTCTGAGTTTCTGTATATTTCTCACACTCAAACTCCCCCTTCTTCTCCCCAAAAAGGCTCATATATATCCATTGTAAGAATTCTGTTATGAGAGAGGTTTTAGAATTACCACTTCACAACTACAGAGTAAGCTAGATGCCTACCTTAGGACCAAGAGATATGCAAAGAGAGGCAGAATGATGAAATTCAAACTATGATACTCAAAAAAAACCTCAAAACTATAACTCCAAAAAAATGGTTTGTCAAAAAATGCTTTGGAGCTGACTCTTACCTCAGAAGACAGCATTCGTGGTGCATGTTTCCCTCAGATACATGCAGACATCAGTGGGTAGACAGGCATACATGATGTTGGATATAGGAGGATGGAGTTTGTCTGCAATTTGAGCATCAGCCAGGTTTAGTCCAAATGCAATGAGTCTAGATTAATGAGTTGTTGAGTTGTTTCAGCATCTTGATTGATTTGGTCTTTATTTTTTTAACATGTTGTATATTTCACATCAACTTTGTCAATCATTTTTACACCCATATTTAATCTCCAACTTGGAACATGACACAGTGTTTTGCTTTTGCCTTAGATATCTGCCTTTCATAGATAAGTCTTTGTATCTCCTCTACACTTTCCCTTATATATTTTTTCACATTACAGCTTTTTCTGGTGTTTAGCCAAGAGAACCCAATTAAGAATTCGTATTTTTCACCTCAACGAGGTCAATGCTACAAATTCAATACAATGTCTTCTTTCTTCATTTGGGTCTAATTTCTCACTCCAATAAATCCATAATCATATTCCCTTTATAATAAACACCACAGAGTTGCAGATACCTAATTATTATAGCCAAGATATCACATAGAAAGTTCGCTGCCATATTTTCTATAATCAAGCAAACAAGGTTATTTTAGCAGCCCCTGTTTTTTTTTTTGTTTTTTTTTTTTACTTCCGTGATTAACTACAAAAAATAAAGTCACTTATATATTGTTTAAATTTACCCACAGATTTATTTTCTTCATTTTCAAGACATTTCTTTCCATTACCTCACACATGAAGATAAATTCATGAGATGTAGTACCGAGGGAAGCATGTTAGGAAAGTTAAAATAATTATTCTCATTTAATTCTCAGCAAATCTGATTTAAAAGAAACAATTTATCAAACTTGGCTATGATCAGACAAGGATGCAATTCGCAAAATTGAAACTAAAATTCATTTTTGGATCGCCATCATCTTTTCAATTCCAAGTTAGTCCTCATATCCTGAGCAAGGCTAACACAATGGAATGAGAATCAAGATCCTTGGGGATAGATGTACCCCATGATCTATCTGATCTGTACCTTTCTATGTGAGGACACTCATAGCTAGAAAGAAAAAATGGCCTAACCAAGTGATATTGCCTAAATTTCTATGTTCTCCCAAAATTCATATATTAAAATATAATCCCCAACGTGATGGTATTAAGAGGTAGGGGCTTTGGGACGTAATTACTACCTTTATATGGAATTAGTGCCCTTATAAAAGAGATCCTGGGAGCTGGATCAATCCCTCTGCCATGTGAGGTTGCAGAGAGACCACATTCATCTGTGAAGGAAAGAGGCCCTTGCCAGAACCTGACCATGGTGACACACTGACCTTGGACTTCCCTGTCTCCAGAACTATGGGGAAATTTTTGTTTATAAGTTACCCAGTTTGGAATAATTTATTATAGAAGACCAAACAGACTAACGTACAAAGTGCACGAGATAGGGATGCTTTTAGCTGCAGGTAACAGAACAGCATTTACACAAACTTAAATAAATATTTTTTTTCTTGTCTCTCATAGCAAGTATATAACAAGGTAGCTGTTGGAACTAATTAAAGGGTTCTGAGTTGTCAGTGCTGAGGCCTCATTGCTTCTGGCAATACGGATACCTACAGCAGGAAGAAAGAATGCAAAAGGGCAGTAGTGTCTGTGTCAAGGGAGCAGATTTTCTAGAAAAACTGAAGCAGAAATCCTCCTTCTATCCACTGGCTAATAGCATCCAAAAGTAGACAAAATGTAGCTAAATGAAACAGATTTGGAAATGTGCATTAGAGCAGCTAACTTGTAGAGTCAGCCATAACTCAAGCATATAGGGTTTTTGTTTTTGTTTAGTTTGTTTTTTTCTGGAGGAAAAACAAAGCTCAATTATTTCTATCCAATGATGCAATGATCATGACAGAACTGATAGCACCTCTAGGTTCATGTTTTTCTCTAAAAGTCTATGCTGGAAAAGTTAACACAGGTAAACAACATCAGAAGGTTGTGATAAAACATAGGGATAAAGAAGCAAAATTCACATGCTGGCTTTTCTTTAGGAAGTTCAGTGAAAATATACGTTAAATTATTTCTTTCTTTTGGTAAATAAGATGACTTACTAAGCAGAGTTTTTAGCAGAAGTAAAACAAGTTAACTCGCTTGTATAGGAATCCCAGTACTTGGATATAAACCAGTTTCTAGGCTTTTTATTGGAGATTAACTTCTAGAAAGCTATAAAGATTTTTCTGGAGTATTATCAGCCTTAAGTACAAGTATCACAATCAATAGCCCTGTTACGTGACACAAAAAGGGCAGCTGCAAGATAGAATTTCCTGGCCCACTCCTCTTCTCTAGGAATATATATTATCTTAATTAATATTCACATGTTGGTATTAGTATTCACATTTAAAATTGGAAAAATGAGATCCAAGGAGATTAAGTAACCCAACCGTATTAAGTAACCCAACCATATAGCTCAGATAACTCGGATAGAGCTGATTCTAAAGGAAATGGTGTTTTCACTCTTAGTGAAAGATAGATGACACCAAAAAGTGTACTTCAGAGATTTTAAAATACTTTATTACCTTCGTAATAAATAATACATAATGCTTTTGTTAATTAACATATTTCTAACATTTAGAACATTAAAAAGGTCTAGAAATACTGAATTAAAACTATTAATTATTTCCAAATAAAGGACACTATAAAGTGTCATGTTGGCAAATGAGATAATCAGAATGAAAAGACCAAAATAGTGAACTCTGTACTTGGAAATCAATGGTTAAACTTTCAATTTCTCTGTATATATTACCATATGCTCTGCAATCTATTTCCTGACTGCTCCATTTGCCATCTACTACACTTTCTTCCTTTTCTGAGAAAACATTTTCATCCTTTTTTCTTGGCATACATGAAATATTGGCTTTCACATCTTTCAAATTGTCTTTATAGTCCATTTTTTTCCTGTGTAGTCACTATTCTCTAATTTTGCCATGTCTTATACTCCTTTTCCACCTACTAGAACTTCCATTTGCTTGACTGATAGATAATAGTTAAAGTATTCTGATGTTAAGGTCTTTGGGACTCTCCTTCCATTCTAAGAAGTACAAAGTGCTGTGAATGTCTGCTATTCTATAATAAATAATATTGCTTAAAAATAAATGGAAGTCATAATTTGAAAGAAAGCCTTTAAGTTGTCATCTCATATCTCTTAGCTGATATACTGTATAATTAGGAGTTCCTAAGTGCAATTACTCAAAGAAAAGCTGGAAAGGGAGTTCATATATTTGTCAGTGAGTAATATATAGTGTATCTAGCTTCCTCTTGATTAAAAATTAGTCTGTTTCCCCCTCCCCGCAAAATGCAATAGGTACTAAACCACATGTCATTTGCTGAAGCAAATGTGTGTTCTATGTGACTCATCCCTTCAAGGAGGCTTTGTGTGTCTGCTATGGGACATTTTTAAAAAGACTGCTGTTTTTTAAACAAAGGGGGAAATACATGATTTTAACCGTGTGCCTTGATTTGAATAATGGTGTTCTCTCTGAAATTCATGTTGAAATTCGTTGAAATTCAATCCTCAGTGCAACAGTATTAAGCGGCGTAGCCTTTGGGAAGTGGTTAAGTCATGAAGGCTCCACCCTCATGAATAGGATTAGTGCCCTTATAAAATGTCTTGAGGTTGAAAGGTTCTCACTCTTGCCCTTCTGCCTTTTATCAGGTAAGAATGCCCTTCTACCTTTTATCAAGCAATGTGCCATTTTGGAAGCAGAGAGCAACCTTCACCCGACAGCAATGCTGGCATCTTGATCTTGGACTTTCCAGCCTCCAGAACTGGAAGAAATAAATTTCTATTCCTTGTAAATTACCCAGTCTAATATGTTTTGTTACAGCAGCACTGACAGACTAAGACATCATGTTATTTGAATTCTCTAATAAATCTTGGTAAAAACAAAAATTAAGGAAACAAAAAAATTTAAACAGTTTTTTAGTGAGATGAGAATATTGTGTTTATAAAACCTAAGCCACATTTATTACTTTCCCTAATAATCAGTTATTTAATTGTGATCAAAAATTACAGATTCAATTTAGAAGAAAAAAATTGATGAGTAGCATGTTTCTTATAAACAGTTACTACAATAATGGATAACTGTCTCAAATGCATGCTCCTAAATAATGTTAGCTCTCACCATCTTCACCGACTGGTAGGGTATAAGAGAGGTGTTATAAGTAAGATATTAAATAAATAACAAAAATAATCCAAAATAGCCTTGGCCTCACCCACACACACACAGTACTACTTAAAGTACTGGCTCAAAGATGCTGATATTAACTCTTTACTTAAATGTCAAAGCCAAAGCCACATGTAACAGCAAAGCCACATGCAACAGCAAAGCCACTTGGCTTTACTCTTTCAGTACATCTTTACAAAAACACATGTTCTTATCTATCATCCTCTCCTTTTGTTTTATTTATTGTTTCTTCTCAAATCTTTCTGAAGTTCTTATACTCTTTTTCCTTAAAATTTTCTCCTAAAACTTCTCTCTGCTGTTTACAAGCGTTCCTCTGAAAATTCAAAGTTATAACATTAATTTGTCTGTAACTTCTGTTGTTGTAGTATGTATTATTGAGATATAATTACATGTAATATATGTTACATATTTATTATATATACCTCCTTACTATGTTACTGTTATTACAAAATAGTCAATATGCTTGTAAAATTATACTATTGTCCTTTGATGCAAAAAACTGAGAACTTGAATTTTAAAAAATTGTTCTTATATGTGTTTTTAAAGGTAAGTAACATATAATATGTTCCTAATATAAATAGCAACAACATATATATATATATTCTCATATAAAAACAACCACATGTGTGTATACATATGTATCATGACATTATGTGCTTAGATAAATTATAATAATACATATAGTTAAGAATATTTTAATTTGGAATCATATACCGCTATATATAATCACTTATAACAAAACTGGAACACAGATCTATTTTTATTAGGTGGGTTATATCTTTCAGTAGGCTATTGAAATTTAACATGCATGGTATTTTGTCTTTGGGATTGTCCAAGAAAAATTTCACCAAACAAGTGAAATAGGCAAGAAATACTTTATTCAAGACTATTGCAATAGGGATCAAGACTATTTCAATAGCTGAGAAAAACTGAACTCAACTGCACTGACATAAAAGTCAGAAAAGTTTTTAAATGCTTGGATAATCTAGTGAAAAATTACTGAAGAACATTAAGGGAGATGTTGGTCAATGTGATTAGGCCATTTGTGTTTTCACATTGGTGCTTACATAAGTTAAGCTCCTTCCCTCCTAGAGAGACTGGAAGATAGGAGCCCTATTTTTCTTGATGACTGCATTTCAAAGGATTGCTCCTAGGTCACTGAGGAACGTACTCCTGAGTTATAAAACTAGTTGGAGGCAGGAGAAGATCTATATCTCAAAGGGACAGGGAAATAATTTACAATTGCAAGCTTTCTAAAGTAAATGTTCTAAGAAAA
The DNA here is from genome assembly GCF_009828535.3 of Hylobates moloch. NCBI lineage: Eukaryota > Metazoa > Chordata > Mammalia > Primates > Hylobatidae > Hylobates > Hylobates moloch. The sequence goes on along the minus strand of NW_026652278.1, from coordinate 60,564,969 downwards.
AGGAGATTACCAGCCCGGTAATCAGGAAGAAACCTGTCTAAAACTTAGTCAAAGTGAGGGGAAAGTTAAGACCATCCGTTCTTGTTCTGGTCGATTAACACGAGAGGAACCACTATATGTTCCCAAATTTTTCTCGGGAGTTGACCTGGGGATAAATTCATGCGTGGCATCAAAAAATATAGAGAGAGCATCGTCTCAGCCCCAAATCTCCTTAAGCTGCTAAGCAACTTCAGTAAAGTCTCAGGATAAAAAATCAGTGTGCAAACATCACAAGCATTCTTATACACCGATAACAGACAAACAGAGAGCCAAATCATGAGTGAACTCCCATTCACAAATGCTTCAAAGAGAATAAAATACCTAGGAATCCAACTTACAAGAGATGTGAAGGATCTCTGCAAGGAGAACTACAAACCAAACCACCACTCAATTAAATAAAAGAGGACACAAACAAATGGAAGAACATTCCATGCTCATGGATAGGAAGAATCAATATCGTGAAAATGCCCACACTGCCCAAGGTAATTTATAGATTCAATGCCTTCCCTATCAAGCTACCAATGACTTTCTTCACAGAATTGGACAAAACTACTTTAAAACTCATATGGAACCAAAAAAGAGCCCGCATTGCCAAGACAATCCTAAGCCAAAAGAACAAAGCTGGAGGCATCACGCTACCTGACTTCAAACTATACTACAAGGCTACAGTAACCAAAACAGCATGGTACTGGTACCAAAACAGAGATATAGACCAATGGAACAGAATAGAGCCCTCAGAAATAATACCATACATCTACAACCATCTGATCTTTGACAAACCTGACAAAAACAAGAAATGGGGAAAGGATTCTCTATTTAATAAATGGTGCTGGGAAAACTGGCTAGCCGTATGTAGAAAGCTGAAACTGGATCCCTTCCTTACACCTTATATTAAAATTAATTCAAGATGGATTAAAGACTTAAATGTCAGACCTAAAACCATAAACACCCTAGAAGAAAACCTAGGCAATACCATTCAGGACATAGGCATGGGCAAGGACTTCATGTCTAAAACACCAAAAGCAATGGCAATAAAAGCCAAAATTGACAAATGGGATCTAACTAAACTAAAGAGCTTCTGCACAGCAAAAGAAACTACCATCTAAGTGAACAGGCAACCCACAAAATGGGAGAAAATTTTTGCAATCTACTCATCTGACAAATGGCTAATATCCAGAATCTACAAAGAACTCAAACAAATTTACAAGAAAAAACAAACAACCCCATCAAAAAGTGGGCAAAGGATATGAACGGACACTTCTCAAAAGAAGACAATTACGCAGCCAAAAGACACACGAAAAAATGCATATCATCACTGGCCATCAGAGAAATGCAAATCAAAACCACAATGAGATACCATCTCACACCAGTTAGAATGGTGATCTTTAAGAAATCAGGAAACAATAGGTGCTGGAGAGGATGTGGAGAAATAGGAACACTTTTACACTGTTGGTGGGACTGTAAACTGGTTCAACCATTGTGGAAGACAGTGTGGCGATTCCTCAAGATTCTAGAACTAGAAATACCATTTGACCCAGCCACCCCATTACTGGGTATATACCCAAAGGGTTATAAATCATGCTGCTATAAAGACACATGCACACGTATGTTTACTGTGGCGCTATTCACAATAGCAAAGACTTGGAACCAACCCAAATGGCCATCAATAATAGACTGGATTAAGAAAATGGGGCATATATACACAATAGAATACTATGCAGCCATAAAAAGGATGAGTTCATGTCCTTTGTAGGGACATGGATGAAGCTGGAAACCATCATTCTCTGCAAACTACCACAGGGACAAAAACCAAACACCCCATGTTCTCACTCACAGGTGGGAATTGAACAATGAGAATTCTTGGACACAGGAAGGAGAATATCACACACCAGCGCCTGTTGTGGGGTGGGGGAATGGGGGAGGGACAGCATTAGGAGATATACCTAATGTAAATAATGAGTTAATGGGTGCAGCACACCAATATGGCACATGTATACATATGTAACAAACCTTTACATTGTGTACATGTACCCTAGAACTTAAAGTATAATAAAAAAATATATATACAGAGAGAGAGGGAGTGCAAAATGAGAGTCAACATGAAACTGAAGTCATGCTGTACTCTTCTATGATACAACCCACTTGCAGAAACCATTGTTCATCCCTTGCCCTTATCCTTTCCTTCTGAATTAGACAGAATATGTGTACAGAGAAGGCTGTGGCTGTTTTGGTCCGAAAATACCATCTTAAAAGCTACACAAATTTTAGAGAAGAAGTTAAGGGGAAGATGACCTGTTTTTACATATAAAAAGCCTCCTATTAGGAGGAATAAATATTCTTAGAACAGTTTTATTACTGTCATGTGGAATAAGACTCTGGGGAATTTAGCGGGAAAATGATCCTAATTTGATCTTAATTATCTCTCTTTTAATTAGAGCTATGTCCACTTAGTGAAATTTACTAAGGTACCACAAGAACAGCTCAGAAGCTCTCAATTTTATACGTTGAAAATACCTAGAGTATGAGGTCCATCCAGTTTATTTTGAAAATGAAGTAACAGAGATAAAACAATTTGTCCACTGCACCTACATCTTACTCCTCTCACACACACAATCAAACACACACACGCACACACACTGAAACTGGTGAAATATTTTCTTTGTCTATTTTTATAGCTGTAAATTTTATCAGAGTGAAATATCCCATCAATTTCAGTTTATGTGGTATTATGATTTTCATAATTTATGATTACATGCAATTTCAAACTATTGTACCATATTCTGCATAGGGCAGAAATTATGATAAATGCTTGATGAAAATATTCTCTACATTCTTTTAATTACAGGCTAATTAAATATTTTAAATTATTCCTCAGTTACCTCAACTTATTTTATATGGAAATAATAGAATTCCTAGTTGATTTAATTCTCATTCAGGTAAAATGAGCTTTATGACCTGGGCAATGAGAAACAGCATTCTCAAATTGCTCATTACCAAATAGCCTTATAATGAATTCATCTATTTTTATACTAATGCTTTTTTTAAAAACATCAGCCCTCATTTAAACTTTTAGGAAACAAGACAGTCTTTTTAACTGTCTTTAAAAAGATAATCCATCTTTTCCAGAACTATTGACTCTTTCTAGATTTTGTAGAAATAAAAATTAAATCTATTTATATTATTAAAATACACGTTATGGATTGAACATCTGTGTCCCCCCAGAATTTATGTATTGAAATCTCAACCCCAGTGTGATGGTGTTAAGAGGTGAGGCCTTTGGGAGGTAGTTAGTCATGCATGTAGAGGCTTCATGAATGGGATTGTTGTCTTATAAGGAGAGACATGGAAGCTAGCTTGCTCCCTCTGCTCTGGCCATGTGAGGATACTACAGTGGGTGGCCATTTGCAAACCAAAATTGGTGGCTTCACCAGACTTCGGATTGGTCAGTTCAGTGATGTGGGACTTTTCAGTCTCCCAAACTGTAACAAAAAAAATGTTTGCTGTTTAAGTCATCCAATCTATGGTAATTTGTCACGGCAGCCAAAATTGACTAGGAAAACAGCTAAAACTGTCATGAAGTACAGTAGATTCACCTTATCCACAGAGAATATGTGGATATCCACCCCCAGTGGATGCCTGAAACTGCAGATAGTATTGAGTATATATATATATATATATATATATAATGTGTATATATATATATATATAATGTGTATATATACATAATACGTATATTATTATATATAGTATGTATAAGGGAAAATATATATATTATGTTTTCCCTTATGCATACATACTTATGATAAAGTTTAATTTATAAAATAGACACAGTAAGATATTAATAACCATAGCAAATGATAAAATAGAAGTTATAACATTATACCATAATAAAAGTTACTTGAATATAGTTATTCTCTCCCTCTCAAAATCCTCTTCTGTTCTACATATATGACAGTAGCTTCTTCATCAACAGAAACAAACTCTTCAGCAACTTTCACAGTTTTCAGCCCAAATTCATTCCTAAATTTGTTGGAGGAGTAAGAGATAGGCGCAGTGGGCAATTTGTTTTTATCTCAGTTACTTCATTTTCAAAATAAACTGGTAACCATCCTGTACTTTTAGTAAATGGTTTTGTGTCACTTGTTTCAAGGGATCCTTTGCTGAAGTATTTGTGTAGGCTCAATGCTTTTTGGTGCAACACACTGTCAATCAGAACATGGTTTCTGTTCATGTCTTCCAAGGACATATTTAATGCCTTTTCCATCTTAACGAAGCCTTATCAAGCATTGTGGCCATGAGTTTTACAGTTTGAGGTTGGACAGCAAAACTAGCATAAATTTCTTTGTCCTTCTTCAAAATTTCCTGGATAGAAGATTTATTCCCGCTATAGATCTTAGCAACCTCAACATACAATTTTTTTCTTTCCTTATTGAGAACGTTCACTTTTTCACTTAGATCACTTTCTGACATTTTTTGGCGTATCTAAATTGCCAGCATCACTACTCTTGCACTTCAGGCCTATTATTAAGTAAAGTAAGTAAAGTGTTATTAAATAAACTTGCACACAAGCCCTGCAAATCCCGGACAGTGAATGTGACAATCGAGAGGGCGATTATGTGACTAACAGATCAGTAGTGTAGACAGCAGGGACACACTAAACAAGGGGAGGATTCACATCTTGGGAAGGACGTAGCAGGATGATACAAGATTTTTACCATGCTACTCAGAATGCGGTGCAATTTAAAACTTATGGGTTCTTTATTTGTGGAATTTTTCATGTAATATTTTCAGGCCGTAGTTGACTGCAAACTGAAACCATGGAAAGTAAAACTGAGCAAGGGATGAAATACTGTACCTATAATAAACAATTTGAAAGATATCAGATAGTTCACATGAGGGTAAAATAATGATAATCTTGCATGTTAGATTGTTTTTAACCCATAACTGAGTATCTGTTCAAAATAAAAATCATATGATATTATAATTTCAAAACAGTTGTTTAATAATTAAGGGGCATGGATAACAATCAGCTACTCTCTGCACTGTGCCAAAAATACTCTTAGAATAAGTCTTCTCAGTATTCCTTTGCAAATGAATTCTTTGCTACTTTTTCAAATTTTTAATTTAATACTTATGGAGGCTAGTTGTTAAGAAATGCTTCTTGTTGAACATAATATAAATATGAAAGCTAAAATTATCTCCAAAACATAGCAAAGTGAATGTTTTATTTCTGTACCCAGATACTAATTTTAGATTAGTGCAGCCAATTTGAAAATATGAAGAGGTGTATAGTCACGGTTTGTCTTTTCCATAAATTTCATTAGTACAATTCAGATGATTACAGCTACTTCTAGGTATTAAGGAAAACCATTTCCAAATTACAGAAAACATTTGTACTTTAAACTTTGTATTGGCTGCAATACTTAATTTTTCAATGTTCTGTATATAAATAAATTTTACCAAAAAATGCTGTCTTTTTAAAAGAATTTAATCACCAACATACATAAATAAGGTCCAAAAAACAGTGTGATCTTGTCATAAAGCGGTAGGTGATGTAGAAATTGATGCAACTGTTCTCCAAAACGAATTTGAAAAATACCAAGAATTTTCAATTGCTTTGAGAATATAAATACTCTTATAGGAACATGTACTAAGGTGATAAACTGTAAAGGAGATATATGTATATGTTCAAAGAAGTTCCTTATACCATTATATATCATTGTGACATGTTAAAAGATCAAAATATCCAATTATAAAGGATTGATAAATAAAGCATGATTTTCGAATGCCATGAACGACTTTGCAACCACAAAAAAAATGTGTTTGCAAAGTTTTATTATACTCCGGGGAATTATTTCCACAGAATTTAAAAGCAAAAATGATATAATTACATGTATAAATAATCTCAGCTATATAATAACAAAATACATAGAAATTAAACTGTAATTAAAATTCTGAAAATAGCCTTAACAGTTGATGTTAAGAAGGGAAATTATGAGTACGTTTTTCCATCTTTCTTTTTTCTGTATGCTAACTTTCTGTGTTAGCAACTAGCTATTTAAGAATGGTTTTAAAATAACATAATTGTTAAATAACAGTTTAAAAACACTCTACACAAAAATATAGTATAATCAGACATTTTGCAGTGAGATCCCTAAAGAAAGTATCATTTTGTGAGAAGAAAGAAAGACCATTTTGACTGCTACATAATATCCCACTATATAAAGCTACTCCAATATATTAGTCTATTGTATTTACCTGACAATTTTTAGGTTGTTTAGACTTTTTGTTTTGTTTTGTTTTGAGACAGAGTCTCGCTCTGTCACCCAGGCTGGAGTACAATGGTGTATTCTTAGCTTACCGCAACCTCTGCCTCCCAGGTTCAAGTGATTCTCCTGCCTCAGCCTCCTGAGTAGCTGGGATTACAGGCCCGCACCACCACGCCTGGTTGATTTTTGTATTTTTAGTAGAGATGGGGTTTCACCATGTTGGTCAGGCTGGTCTTGAACTCATGATCTCATGATCCACCCACTTCGGCCTCCCAAAGTGCTGGGATTACAGGTGTGAGCCACCATGCCCGGCCTACACTTTTTTGTTATTAGAACTTAGGCTGCTCTAAGTATTCGTGTACAAAGTATACATGCAATTCTGTACACTGGATATAGTAGTCCTATTGACTATTGTTAAAGTTATTTTAACAATATTTCCTGGTTTCTTTATAATCCATTATATACATATACAAGTAAATATATAATCTCATTTTGAACATTTGTAACATATGTTTTAATTACTGCATGTGAGTTTCTTATATACATTGTAGAGTCTTGCTTTTATCTAATCTGACAATCTCCACTTTTTAATTCAATGTACTTATTCATGCGGTTAGGCTTAAGTTTATCCTCTCAATAGGGCTTTTTGTTTTTATGTTTTTTTTTTTTTAATATTTCTCCTATCAGTTTCTTGTTCTACCAGAGTCACTGCTTCTATTACTTCGTAGTGGATATAATAGGAAATATATGAATGTAAGTTACTTGCATACACAACATATCTTTATATACTTCTTTATCTATCTATCTAACCATGTATACATCAAGATACTTATGAGTCCATATTGATATCTTCAATTCTGATCCAGCACATAAGGTTAATTCTAGCCACCACCCATCTCTACTTGCATACCTGTAACTTTTGTCTATGACATTGAGACACCTAACTCTCACAAAGTATAATTTATTTACTTATACATTCAGTCCTAGTATTCACGTAAAGTAGTTTCAAAATTGGGAAATCATATCATGGTTAGAAATAAATTTAATATGAACACACTGTTAAAACAGAGTAGCTTTTGTTGGTCTTTAACCTTATACTATCAAGTCAAAGCACTGTTTTTTAAAATTACTTAAGTCAATAACTTTGACTTTTTTTCAGGAAGGTTATGCCACATATTTACAATACGGTTAGATTCACATTTTTTTAGTCTGTGTTTCATTCTGTAATCACTTGGAATCTTGGTTGATCTTTTTTAAAATTTTTCACACAGCTAAGTTAACTGTTTTGTTCAATTTTATGGATTTTGACAAATGCATAAAGTAAGGTATCCACCAACACAATACTATAGGGAACAGTTTCATTACCCAGCTACTCCAGAGGTTGAGGCAGGAGGATCACTTGAGCCCAGGAGATCAAGGCCAACCTAGGCAACATAGCGAGAACCTGTCTCCATAAAATAAAAATTAAAGTACCCTTTCTGGCTTCTTTAGAGCCAGTGCCTCTCCTTACCTCAATTCCTGGAAACCACTGATCTGCTTTTGTTTTTTTTTTTCCTTAGAGATTAGCCTTTCTCAGAATGGCTAATTAATGGAATAATACAGCATGTTGTTTTGGGGTTTGAGTTCCTTCACTAAGCAAGATGCATTCAAGATTAATCCATGTAATTGAGTGATTCAGTTCTTCAGGCTTTTGTTATTGTTTCAGTTTGGGTTTTTTTTGTTTGTTTTTGTTTTCTCAATTGTTTAATAGCATTCCACTGTATTTATAAACCACAGTTTATCCTTTCATGTGTTGAGGGATATTTTGGTTGTTCCCAGATTTGGGTGATTATGAATAGAGTTGTCATAAATATCTATAAAAAATTTTTATGTAGACTAAAGTTTTCCATTTATTTCAGTAAATACCTCAGAGTGGGACTGCTGTGTTGTGTAGTAACAGTAAGTCACACTGCTTTTCAAAGTGATTATACCATTTACCATCCCCACTAGCAATAGATGAGAGTCTCATTTATTCCTTATCATTGTTAGAATTTGGCATTTTCCATCTTTTAAAATTTTGGGGATTCTAGTAGTAATATAGTGATAATGCTGTACATCTTTTTGTGTGCATATTTATATGTCATCCATATATATTGTTTGGTATAGCGTCTATACAGATATTTTGCCTATTTGTATTGGATTGTTGGTTTTCTTACACTTGAGTTTTAATTAAAAATATTTTCTTTCAGTTTTTGGTCTTTTTTTTCACTTGTTTAACAGTGTGTTTTGCAGAGGAAAAGTGTTTACTTTTGATAAAGTTCAATTTATTATTTTTTCCATTATATTATGATTTTGTTTTATACAAAACTCCCATTTCCAGGGTCACACAGATTTTCCATTATATATTCCCCAAGGAGTTTTGCAGTTTTACCATTTATATTTAGGCCTATGATCCATTTTATGTTAACATTTATATGATTTATATATGTGAATCCTGTGTCAAAGATCTTATTTTGCATAGGGACATTCGATTGTTTCTGTACCACTTATTGAAAAGACTCTCTTCTCCAGTAAATTTTCTATGCATCTACATTACACTAAACTTGTGTGGGTCTATTTCTTGGCTTGCTAGACTTTCCATTGATCTGTGTGTTCTTCTATTACCTTGAACTTAGTATGGTGGCTGGGTACATCAAAAATGTTGTCTGTCTTTCTACTCCCCTTTAGTTTTCAGGAGTCCCTGATGCCTACACTAGTCACAGAAGGGTTTCTCCACACTGTTGCCTCTCCCTGAGCTGGAGCCTCTTTGTTTCTTGATAATGATGAGATCAAACAGGTTCTCACTTTTCCTGGTCCAGGCCTTGGGTTTTGGAAATTCTCTGAATTCCTGCCATGCTCCTTATTTGGAAACCAAACAAACAATCCATTATGTCTGTGGTGAGTTTGGGGTGGGAAAAGATTTCCTGTACCATGCAAAATCATAGCAGATCTCTATTTCATATGGGAGCAAATTCTGGGACCAGGAGATTTTTTCCCCCTTATTTGAGGGACAGAAGATTTTAACCTATCTTCCCATCAAAGTAGCAGTGGGAGGAGCGGAAGATCTTGTGGGCTTAGAGCAGAGGCAATTCCTGGCCTTCTCTTGAGCCAGATAGATTTTAATCTGCTCCCTCCCCTGAAGCAAGTTTCACCAAAATTCTTAACTGGAATACTTAGCAACAGTCACTGTGAAATTTGTAGCAATCTAGCATCTCAGGTTTCTCATATCCTTCAAGTTTGACTTTTATTTCTAAGAGAAGAGACTGTCTCATCCTCTCCCCATCACACAACTAAATAAAAGCCTTAATTTCCAATGGAGGAATTAAATAGGTCATCAACCGATTAAATAAAATTTTAGCATGTCAGTTTAAAATGTGTCTTATTTATATCACATTTTATTTGACGTTTGTGATAATGATTCAGTGGTAGATAAACTGATATCTTTATTTTCCCTGCCATTTAGACACTTGGTAGAAAGGATAAATTAAAATCATATTATACACAATGGAAAACAAGCAGAGCAGAAAATGGAATTATTTTGAAGATTATAAACTTTCAGTTGCATAGCATAAATAACTACTTTATTTTTATCTTACATTTCTTCTTTGATCCTAAGTGCAAATGAGATCAGCAATAAGTTTTCCTACAGATATAAATGAATTTTATTCCAATAAATAGCTTTAACATCTTCAGTAATTTATAAATAATTCACACTTAAACACAAAATTGAATTTAAAAACACATTTTTTCACTGCTTGTTTAGAATAACTTTCTCAGGGGTTTTAAACCAATTTACTGACAGTTTTAGAGCACATACTATTTCATTAATAGTGTTCTTACCACAGGGAGAAGACATAACAAAGACTAAAATAGTAGCCTACATGATTATTATATAAACTCTGAAAAACAAGTAGATGCAGATGTTGCAATATAGAAATTAAGTGAGTTTGCCAGGTCTTAGGGTCAGAATTATGTGGAATATCATTATAGTTCTTCCTCTACCTCACACACTGCTGCTAAGTGTTACTCCCTCTCCTATTTAAAATGAGAGTTGTTCAAATTCTCATACTCTACTCCATTCCAAAAGTACATGCCATCTTTTTCCCACTATATTTTTTCTGTTCTAACTCACACACACTCACACACACATACATACACATATTCATACAACTTCACTACCTTATTTTCCAGTGGGAGGTAAGTATCAAGAAGTGCTGGATAAGCCTAAAGCATATCACCCTCAACCACTTTTCTGTATAGATGAGGGAACCTGAGTAGGAATGTGTAAAAGAAGCTCCCTTTTCAAAGCGACATGAAAAGAGATGAAGTACCTGAGTATGCAGTATCCTAGTATTCTATGAAATAAGCCTATATTATTCTTCAAAGTTCAAGTGGTGAATTCTGCTTCCATTTAGGATGTAGAAAGCTGCAAGTGAATACTGCTTTTACCCTAAACAAGTAAAAATTGGAAAATATACAAAATCATAAATTTTCTTGGGTCTATTATAGAGCCAAGGTTTTATGTTTACCAAGTGAACAGAATTCTAAAGAGTGACAAGTATCTCCAAGAAGAGGTGGAGACTTGCAAACTGTTTCACACTTGGCAGTGTGGAAGAGGTGGCTGCCACATAGGCAAGCAAAAATTAAATCAGCTAAAATGACAACAAATTATTAAAAGCTAAAATTGGACCAATATGTCATTTTAGAAGAAAGGTTGTGATCCACAGATACAAAAGGAGTTCACAGTTGCTTGCAAACTCTTTTCCAAGGGCCTCTACTGGGTGCTTATGAGAGAGACTGGGGGAAAGACGGGAGACAAGAGACAGTTTTGCTTGCAGGCACAGGTATGTGTGAGATTGTTGATTGCCCCTAGGGACCAGAAAAATACACTGCCCACATCTAGAAACTCTTCTTTCAAATGACAGAAGGCCTTCAACTGTTGGAGGAAAAGCAGGAAACACTGGGTCCTCAGAGCTCAAGAAAGAGCTACTGCTTCTGAAAGAAAGGTAGAAGTGAAACTACCTGCCTATAGGCAAGACACAGGAAAACCTCTTAGGCCCAGGAGGTCTATTTTCATCTGCTAAGGGGCAGGACACCATATCTCACCTAAGACACAGATACATTGCAGACTCTGGTTTCCATGAGGATGACTGATGAGAATGCTGAGAATAAAACATCTCAACTCCAAGACTTAGAGCAGTTTCCTTTTTTCTTTCTCTTTTTTTTATTAAATTTTGCCTGGAGTCCTTTTACCTGAAGTGTGTGGTTTTTGTTTCCTTCTCTCTCTTCCCTTCCCTTCCCTTCCCTTCCATGCCATCCCCTCCCCTCCCCTTCCTCCCTTCCTTCCCTCCTTTCTCCCTTTTCTTTCTCTTTTGAAAACTCAACGATTATCTCCTTAAATACTTATTTTGCCCCATTTTCTCTCACTTCTCTTTCTAGAACTCCAGTTACCCTTATGCAATAATGTTTGATATTGTCCTAGGGCTCTTGGATGCTCTGTTTTATTTTCTTTTATCTTTATTGAAACATAAAGATTTCAATTTCAAAACATAGATATTTTAATTTCAAAACAGTTGTGTACACAATTCCTATTGGCTTCCACTGTTGCTGGCAGTTTATCATTCTTTACCTCTGACAGAGTTTTTTTTTTTAATTTCTAGAATTTGTATGTGACCTACCTTAATAGTTTCCATCTCTCTGCCCAAATTCCTCATCTGCTCATAAACATTGCTAATTTTTTCCGTTAATCCTTTAAAATATTAGTATGATAATTCCTCTATAATAACTCCAATATCAGTATTAACTCTGAGTCTGATTCTGTTGATAACTTTTTCTCTTCACAAGTTTTTTGTTTATTTCTTGCTTTTTGGGTTTCTCATAATTTTTGAGTGTCAGTTATCATGTAGAGAAGAAGAATAGAAAAACAGGTAGATAAGATTTGATTACATCTAAAAATGGACACACATCTTCTGTCAGATCTTTAATGTGGGTTAGTGAGTGGATTCAATCTAGTCAATTAGTTTCTGTTGTTACTAGGGTCACCTTTAATGCATCAAACCCTTTGTGTTTCTCTAGCAGTGGATTGATGTTACGTGCTACCATTTGAGATATAGATACTTAGAATTAGAGTTTAAAACAGTGATTCTTGGCCAGGCGTGGTGGCTCACACCTGTAATCCCAGCACTTTGGGAGGCGGAGGGGGGCAGATCACAAGGTCAGGAGATCGAGACCATCCTGGCTAACATGGTGAAACCTCATTTCTACTAAAAATACAAAAAATTAGCCAGGCATGATGGTGGGCGCCTGTAGTCCCAGCTACTCAGGAGGCTGAGGCAGGAGAATGGTGTGAACACAGGAGGCGGAGCTTGCAGTGAGCCGAGATCGTGCCACTGCACTCCAGCCTGGGTGACAGAGCGAGACTCCATCTCAAAAACAAACAAACAAAAAACAAAACAAAACAAAAAAACAAAAACAAAACAAAATAAAATAGTGATTCTTGAACAGATAATTTATTGAGGGGTCCTCTCAGAAGAAGGGAATGAGCAAAGCATGTTAATGTTGAAGGAAATGTAGGCAAAGACATGGTGTCAAGGGAAGTCTAAGGTAAGTATAGTTTTATGGGAGAATCTGGAATGTAAATACCATGACAGAGGTTGTCTTACCTAGAGATAAGCTGTTGTACCCCTAGCTGAATCAGTCATTGGCTAGAGGCCACCCAGCAGGGAGAAGGCACAACTTCCTAGAGGTTTCCCATTGGGGCAGCTCCATTTGCCACGGACAAGCCTCTGGGGAAGGCTGGAGTTGCAATAGCTGGAGAATGGGTGCAAAAGCCAAATAACAGGAAACTGGTCAAGTTACCCAAAGCATCTGATATATCCAAATCCTGACCACATTCTATACTCGGTCATTCCAATCAAATTACAGATGTCAGTTTGTAGCTAGGACATTCATATATTTAGTCAAGGAGCTAGAAGTAAAAGAATTAGATATATTTTCACTAAGTATTGAAGACCAGCATGCATTAAGTATTACCCCTACTATTTTAAGAAGTAATTTTTTTCACACACCGGATCAAGAATAGATGTTCAAAATTCATTGGTTATATTTTTGTCATAAATTTCTTGTATATGTATTCATACTATATGCCTACAGTTGGCATTCTAAAATTAAGTAGATGTATTGTATAATCATAAGCCTACCATATAGTGAATCAAGATACCTGAGTCCTAGTCTAGAAATTACTAATAGAAAACTCTGTGACTTTGGGCAAGTCACTTCTGTTAGCCACATTTTCTTTATCTGTAAAAGTCAGATAAGAAAGACAACACATAATTTTAAGTTTCAATTTTGTTGAGGGAAATTTTATTCAAATTAAGAGTCGATAGTATATGCCTTTCCTTTATTGCTAAGAGCAAAATAATATTCTGAAATGCAGACTCTTTTCCATGCAAATTAACAGTGATTTGAAACACCATAATGAGAAATTCCAAATTGTGCTTAAGTAGATTAATTTACACCTGCATTTTTAAGCTTCATATATACATATTCTTGCAAAACATAAATAAAATGGTGCTGAAAAAAAAGAAATTAGGTAAAATTGTAAATCAGGGGATATGTGAGTGAGGAAAGAGATGATTAAAAACAGCAGGTTAGATGTAAGTATAATTATTTTTAAATGTCTTTTTTTATTATGCTAATGTTTTATTTTTAACTGACAACTAAGACAAGCATAAATTTAAAGATATATAAAAATTTATAGTTACATACATTTAAGTAAAGGAAGGATCTTAGTTTCTCCTTTAACTCTCTTAAGTTTATAAATGAGAATTCTAAGGTGCAAAGTGTTGGGGAGAAAAGGGTAGGGACTTTGATGAGAATTAAAAGCGCTCTTCTGAATGCTGCTAAAATTAAAGATGTCTATTATTTGTCCAGAAAATGTGGTAGGATTTTATTTTAATCACCTTGAATTTACTTTGCAATAAAAGGGTCACCCTTGATAACCTGCACTGTCATTTGGCCTAATTTTTACATTTCCCCAAATTCATGAGTAGAATCTATATACATGTATTATTCTGGTTTTCTATTGATTAAGTACATGGGGAAGACACATGTGAAATATTTGGTGAAATATGGAGAGAAAAGGCATAATTCAACAGTAAACATCATATGGTCAGAGGCAAATATTGTAGCCTTTAAAAATTCATAAAAGCTTGGGAGGCCAAGGCAGGTGGATCACAAGGTCAGGAGATCGAGATCATCTTGGCCAACATGGTGAAACCCCGTCTCTACTAAAACACAAAAAATTAGCCAGGCATGGGGGCACGTACCTGTAGTCACAGCTACTCAGGAGGCTGAGGCAGGGGAATTGCTTGAACCCAGGAGCTTGCAGTGAGCTGAGATTGTGCCACTGCACTCCAACCTGGGCTACAGAGAGAGACTCTGTCTCAAAAAAATATATATTATGATAATAATAATAATAATAATAAAAGCCCCAAAAGATAGTGTTTGTTTATAAGACAAAGCTCAGAACAAAAATCACATTGGCAGATGCACTCTTCATTTTTGCCTAAAAAGTTTTTGTCATATGGTATAAGATGTGAATTCTTATGGTTATGGAACAAAAGAAAAAAATGGAAAAAAACAAACATATATGAAAAGTAAAATGGATGAACAGCTTCTGAATCATAAGTCTTTATGTTCTCTAAATCCTTCATGAGATCATGCAGGATGTCAGTAAAATATCCAAAGATATCTCAGCAGACAGACATGTGTGTATACTTTGTGCTATTCTAGTACTCTGAAGGCTTACAGCGTTAGAAGAGCAAGGTAAGTATCAGTAAACAAGAAAGTTATTGATCTACTCAAGTACAGATCTATATAGAATAATATAATGAATGCACATTTTGAATTTTTTTCAAAATTGATACCATAGATAACATTCTGGAAGAAAAAATTGAATAAATCAAGAATATAATGAGATCTCCTTGGGTTGATCTTGTGAATAAAATCAGTAGATAAGCTACTCAACCCTAAAGTGGCTTACTTAACAAGTTTTTCCTTTTGTTTGTTTTGTTGTATTTTGTTTTGTTTTTTAACTGGTCTGTTTCTACTGTAGTCAACAATCCAAAATAGCACTGAGTGACTGTGGAAATTTTCCTAAGCATCAACTTATATTGAATGACACACGTTTTAAAAATTGTAAATATTTTTATAATGGGCTAGATATTTCAATTTTGCATTTAATGAAATAAACAATTTCTTAATCTTCCCAAAGCAGTGACAGATAGATATTTTATTTTCAATGACAAATGTGATAAGTGAATTGATCTAGGAATATATTTGGAACCTAGGGAACAAATGAAAGCTCATTAGTGCTTTAATCATAAAATTAACCATAATTATGGTCATGCTGCTGTTTCTACATAAATAATTTTTTAGGAAAACCAGTGTTTTTCCTATTTATATACTTTATGTATGACTTTATTTATATACCTATGTATGATATTTCCTAAAATGTGTATTAACCTGCAAAAGAGCAATGAAATTAATTACACACAATCTTAATATGACAAACATATGACATATGACAAGAAAATAACATATCTTTCCATCCACCATGCTATATTCATTTGTAGCTATAAAGCCTTTCTTTCAAATTATTTAATTAAATTGTTCTATTCCTAGTTAACTTATTAACTGATCCCTATTTTATGTATATTATGTCCTAAATAATTCATTTGTGTCTTGTGTTATTTAAAAAAAACACACAATGTGGGAAATTTAGAATTTGTGTTTTAAATCATGAAGTACAGAAAAAATGTGTGTGTTTTTCACAGAATTTGATTTTTAATTTTTAGATACTGTTGGAGATTATCTGGTTAAACTTTTCATTTCACAGGGAAACTTGCAGACTTTCTAGGCTTAAGGCTTTTTTTTCCCCACCCCCTGGAAGGCTAAAGAATCTTGAAAGCAATAGAAAACGCAAGTATTTAATTGCCTGTACGCTTAGTCCTATTGAAAGAAGAGGGCCTGAGCGGTGGCTCACGTATGTAATCCCAGCACTTTGAGAGGCTGAGGTGGGCAGATCACTTGAAGCCATGAGTTCAAGACCAGTCTGGCCAACATGGTGAAACCCTATCTCTACTAAAACTACAAAATTGGTCCGGGAGTGGTGGCTCACGCCTGTAATCCCAGCTAATTGGGAGGCTGAAACCGGTGAATCACTTGAACCCGGGAGGCAGAGGTTTCAATGAGTCAAGATTGTGCCACTGCACTCCAGCCTGGGCTACAGATCTCAAAAAAAAAAAAAAAAAAAAAAAAAAAAAAGAAAGAGAGAAAGTTGCTATTCAAGTGTAGGCCTCTGACAGGAAATACTGGCATCATCTGGAAGATGGCTCGAGATGAAGAATCTCCAGCACCATTACAGATTCACTGAATCAGAATCTGCAATTTAGTCCAATTCTTGATTATTCATAAACAGAATAAAATGTTACAAGTATTTATTAAGAAAAATTTGGATTGGAATGAGATTTACTTTTAGGACCTCTGCTCACTGCCATATCCAACTCTACTTCTTAGAGTCTAAAAACACTATCCTACATGTTCACCAACGTAGGATGCTCATGGCAATCAGTCCTTCCTAATCTGTGGAGAAATATGGTGACATATTTGTATATAATTTAAAAAATACTATTAAATTGGTCATACTCTATTCCTCAAGATCCATTCTTTACCCCGTTCCCTGCTCTGTACCATAGAGAGGCTGTACCCTAGGAACAGCGACCTGGGTTCCTTGCACTTTTGATTTTGGTTGGATTTAGCCAATGAAGAGAACCAGGTAGAGATTAGATAATGAAAAAGGAAGTTAAGGTGACTATTTTCGGACTCGTATTTTTTCTTTGCTTGGGCACCAGAATCATGGAAATAGCTGTTTTTCTCCACAGTTACAGCTGCCGTTGGGCAGCTCCTCTTCCAAGACTTGTGCTTCCTCCTGGCTCTAGTATTACTAGTTCATTCCCTGGCCCCTTCAGGGCTACAGGTGGTACCATTTTCTGGTGTTGCTAGTCTCAACAGTCTTTGCTTATCCCCTCAACCCTATCTACAGCTCTGTAAATCGTCCCTTCATTGTGTTCAAAATTTCAAAATCATCACGTCCTTACAAGGACGCTACCTAATACATCCATCTTTTCTAATTTATTTGTATATTTCATAATGTTCTATAATTAACCTATACATACATACACACACACACACACATAACATAAATATCCATAGAAACACGCACACACTGGTATAGTAGGGAGCATAGTAAATTTATTTAGAGATCACTACTAGCATCATCCAAAGTTGACAAGTAGTATATTAAAAACTATGCTCTTCTAATGAAGCAATTGTTCTGTAAGAGTAACTGAGGTCACCTACAGATAGATCTAATCAGTTAAAAATATATTCATGTTTTTTCTAGCATTACTTTTATCCTATGATTCATACCATCAATTGGTTGGATATTTTAACAAGACATCAAGTAAAGAAGTAAATCATAAAAACCTGCATAAATAACATGGGATTTATTTTAACTTGATGTATTTGCTAATTTATGAATATGCATATATGTACTAACTGGCAAAAATCTCAGCTTTCTCTCTCTATTTGGAGTTAAGAAAGTTAGTAGCCAGACTTCCTCACTCCCCTCTCTACCAGGTAGGAAATTGCTATATCTTTTCTGGGAAAACTGAGTAGCCAAAGAAAAAAACCTACTGCAACTGATAGGTGGGGCCCTCCCCCAACAGTTGCCAAGCCACTTCATCCTATACTGAAGCACAAGAATCCACTCTACATGCTAACGGTAGGCATGTCCAGTCAATTCTTAAGGTCTCATTTTTTATTAATAAAATGAGAGTCAAGGATTGGCTCCTCATATGAATGAGGACAGAACAAACTAACAAAAAAACAGTGAAGATGACAGAAAATATTTAAAATAAAGGCAATGCTGGGAACAGAAAAAAAAACACTTTTGGATCCATGAAACAAAAAGAAATCTTTAAAAATATTATTCAGAGAACAAACCTATGTCTTTAAAATTAAATTGTAGTAATGAATACCTCAGTTGAGGACAAAATGAAGACAATCTTTCAGAAAGACAACATATAAATACAAAGATGTAGTGACAGACGAAAGAAGAAAATTAAAAGACTATCTAGAAAACTCAAAACCAAATAATAAATCTATGAGGAATGAAGAACAGAGGAAATGAAGCCAAAGAATTTTAAAAAAATTCTCTTATGCTCTCCAAAATTAAAGCTAAAGCACATGTTTCCATACTGAAAGTGTCCACCTACTGTCCAGTAAAATGGAAAAGATTTGTACCAAAGCTCGTTATTGTAAAATTTCAGAACACTTGTGCCTAAGGGGAGATCCTAAATACTTCTAGAGATGGGAGATTAAAAATAAAATATTATAAAGAGAAGATCAGAAATCAGAATATAATGAATTATTTCAAACAGCCACAATGAAAGCTTGAGGACCATGAAGTAATGCCTGAAGATTTAATGGAAGTGACCGTCTATGGAGAATTCCATATCTAGACAAATAATCAAAACTGCCAAGACATTCTCAGACATAAAAACTCACAAATTTCACGAGCATTCTCTCATGCACGAAAACCATTGAAAAAAATGTGTACTACCAAAATGAGCTAATATGTCAAGAAAGAAGGAGTTGTGGGAATCGGAAAACAGGGTATCCAAGACAGAAAAATGGCTTAAAGGATTTTACAGGATGATGGTGAAGACAGATTGCCGAACAGCAACTGAGCAGCAGGCCTAGAGAGTACTCATTAAAAAGCAAAACACACACCAGGAGAGATGCTGCCAAGAAAGAAAAAGAAAGAGAGAGGAGAAAGGAAGCTTTATAGATTGTCTCATCAATTTGAAAATATTGCATGGAAATTTATATTTTTGGAAGATTAAAAAAATCAAACAAAAAATGAGTAATTATTTACCCCAAGAAATAAAATGTATATAGCACTACATAACTCATCAGTAATATGTCAATGAAATGTAATCATTGAAAATAGATCTAATAAATTTATAATACAACATATTTAATATAAACCAAAATTCTGAACTTCCATAGTGAAAATTGTCATTATCTAATCATTAAAACTAAGAAATAAAGCAATTTAAGGAAAAGCAAGTTATTGAGAAATAACGGTGAATACCATAAAAGTAAGACAAAAAACAAAAAGTGGTTGCTTCTGGAAAGCAGTGATCATTAGTGTCTACATATATTCCTTCTACTCTCACTCAATTACATTCAGTTGACTAACACCAATACCGATTCAGTGCAGAATAAAATATTTGTAAATTACATATTTTATAATCTGTTTTCCAGAGTCCTACACAATTACTCAGAATCCATATAATGTTGGAGCTATTTAGTCTTCATGTATTCTATAACAATTTTTAAATTAACAGTCAACAGTGAGCAGGCACTATGATAGGCATTGGGTATGCAGATGCTATAATCTTCAATATTAACCCTGGAGCAGAACATGCTCTTCATCTTCTCTGGACCACCCATCAATTCCTACTCTTGTCATGTCTCTGTTGTGACTCAAGAGTCTTCCCAAGAAGACTGTTCAACCTCCTCAGTAATTATACTCATGTTTTAAGAACTTGACTTTTAAAAGAAGAAATATCAAAGTGCTTTATGAAAAAATATCATAATCATGAAATCTTTCTATTTCACTCACTTCAGTCAATGAGTAATTCTATAAATTTCTGTTCTATATTGGGCGCTCTGTAAGTGTGTTTTAGATAATTGTCTTCTCTATAGTTAAACATTTCCTGTATATTATTTCTTCCATGAATGCTTTCTGAAGTTATCCAGGAAGACTTGACATGTTCTCCTATTTGGATATGAAAATATCATTGTTGTTTTCCCCATTCTCACCTCATTGACATATTTCTCCTTGCTCCTGAAAGATATGATATAATTATAATATGAATGGCATGAATATGTGTCCATTAGATGCTTCCTAATATATTTTTGTTCTTTTTCTATTTGTCTATCTCATGATTGCCATTTGGACTATAACTTTTTAGGGGAGAATGGGCATGTCCATATGCAGAACCTGGTCTAGACCAATCACATAAGAATCCTTAATATAATTCTTGATATTACCTGGTCATAGCCAGTTAAACCCCCTATCCCATTTACTTTTTGTAAATTATTACTTTCTATCAATCAGTACTATTTTATAGTGTTTGCTATTTTAATTGAGATATTTACCTTGATTATTCCTTAAAGTAGGCAAAGTGATGGGTGAGAGAGGGCAACGCCAGGTAGAAGGATGCATCATATCTGATGGATAGTTTTATATACTCTGGCAAAACGTACTAAATAATTTTATTATTTATTAGCACTTTTCAAATACTATGCTTTTTTATCTGATATTAGATTGAGTATATGTATATAACAAGATTTATTCCAGTGACTGTTAGAAAAATATTTTAATAAAAATGAGTGATAAAATAGTTACAACTTAAATCCAATGCACTCAGTCTATAAGTCTTTTGTCATTCTGTCGTCTTTTTTATTATATCATTAGAGTCATGATTCACGTTTGTTGAAATATGAGGAACACACAATATACAAAGAGGCAATCAAATGGAATCTAGATGAGTAATGGAATGTAAGGGCTTTTATCAGGCTAACTTGACTGGGTTATAAAACGTCGTGGGTGGACAATTGCATGACATATGAAAAAAGATGATTATCAGGCTAGAAAAATATTAAAGATAATTCTTAATATTTTGACCTTTGCACAGCCAAAAAAATACAGGCAGCCCTGAACATTTTCTTACTTCTAAAATGGAACATATGTCATCCAAAGGGTCTGTTATCTCATGTCTTCATATTTCTATAAAAAAAAATCAGGCTAGATAGAACAAGATGCACCAACAAAAAGAGGTTATTCTTCTTTCATTAAAAAATCCATAATCCTGAATAAAAAATATTAGAAGACATGAACCTGTTCAACTGTTGAAAATATATTTTATGCTTCTTTAAAATGACCATTTTGAAAATGCTAATTATGTGAAAATTTGCTGTCATTTAAAAATATAATTCTTCTTGGCCACTCAGTACATGCTCACCATTTTTCAGAGGAGGGAACTAAGGCTGAAAAAGAATAAATAATTTTCCAGAAGTTGCACTGTAAATTAGTAGGGCACCACACAACTAGTCCTGGGCCCCTCTTTCTCAGCTAAGGCTTATTTCTTCTAATATGTTGCTTTTTAAACATTTTGAGCATTTTATATGAATTCATTTTTAGAACTAATATAATATAGAGGCCATTCTAAATAATAACAATTGTAATTTTAATATTTGTGTTAATTAAAACTGTCACTATATGCAATGTCGTTCACAGTATTATTTCATACTTACAGCTTAAAAGAGATAAGACTTGAGCTGAAAGAATTCATTTTATAAGAGATAAAAGCATATGAACACACAATATATTATAACCTTATAACATTTTAATATTTTGACGATTTTGAGGGCTAAGAATAAAGAGCAGGGAAATATAAGAAAAGGAATAGTTAGGGACTCACAGGAACAGCTTCACCAAAAAGAAGAGAGAGCATTTCAGCAAAAGCAAAGAAGCATACAAAAGCAAAGTGTAAATGGGATCTACACAGTATAATGCATGAAGTCAGAAAACTATACAGGATTGGGATGGTGAGACAATACAATCAGTATTTAAAGAGCTTTCAATACCATACATATCAATAAAGATTTCTTTTTGAACGCAGTGGGGTACAAATGAATAGTTCTGAGAAGGCGAGAACAAAGCCATATTTGGATGTAAGAAGCATCACACCTTTGGGAGGCTGAGGCGGGCAGATCACGAGGTCGGGAGATCAAGACCATCCTGGCTAACACAGTGAAACCCTGTCTCTACTAAACATACAAAAAATTAGCCAGGCG
The DNA here is from genome assembly GCF_009828535.3 of Hylobates moloch. Classification (NCBI taxonomy): domain Eukaryota; kingdom Metazoa; phylum Chordata; class Mammalia; order Primates; family Hylobatidae; genus Hylobates; species Hylobates moloch. The sequence goes on along the minus strand of NW_026652278.1, from coordinate 60,542,650 downwards.
TGGTGGCAGGCACCTGTAGTCCCAGCTACTTGGCAGGCTGAGGCAGGAGAATGGCGTGAATCAGGGAGCCGGAGCTTGCAGTGAGCCAAGGTCGCACCACTGCACTTCAGCGTGGGTGACAGAGCCAGACTCCTTCTCAAAAAAAAAAAAAGCATCACACTAGGGCAGAGCAGGGCACGACTGAAGGGAGATGAGAGTAGAGAAGTGCAGATTATGCTGAAAAGACTATTACAAATTTTGAGACAAGGTATAGTGAACTCCCAACTGCTTCAATAGACACTAGTGAGGATGTATATAGAGAATAAATACTTACAGATTGTATAAACAAGTTTAACCATGGATTGATTTTTAAGGTAAATGAAGTAAAGAAAATCTACCAATCAATTAACGTTTTCAAGTGAGATGAAATGTGTTTATCTATTATAAATATAGATCATAGTTGTCCCTTGAATGTAGATCAATTCGTAAGAAGAATACAGTGTGATAAGAAGGTTTTAAAATGTAGACTCCTGCAGAATGTTGAAATGAAAATGCATAGCAAAGAGGAATTCACAGAGCAGACTGAGAAATGGCCAGAGGTGTATAACGTAAATGGAAAATGAAAATTATCCCAGAAACCACGGGAGAAAAATATGTTTGAAGAAGGAAACACTGGTCAGTAGTGACAAATGTTGCCATGAAATCAAGAAAACTGAAGTCTAAAAGATGCTCATTGGATTATCATACTAAAAATTTAATTAAAATATTTTCAGTGACCTGGTAAGGTAAAAATTTAGCTTAAAATAAATAAATCATTGATCAAACAGGATATACTAAGTTCAGTACTTATAGTGTAAGCTACTATTTCCCAAAATATTAGGAGAAAAATGATAGGGCATGTAGAAGAGATTTAACACCAAAATAACATTTTGTGGATTGAAGCATTTTCAACATATTTCTATGCAGAGAGAAAGAACCAAATGTAGAAGAAGATACTAGAGAATATTTGATGAAATAAAGATACTGAGTATTTGGAAAGAGGATAAGAGCCAAATCAAAGATAAAAGAATAATTTTTTGATATAAGCCTGAATATCACTATCTCTGACTTGAGTAGATATTAGATAACATTATAGGTAAACATGTCTAACCTTAGAGGGTTGATAACTGATAAGCTCTATTGTCTTTGTAAACTTTGAAGCAAAGTCATATGAAAGAGATGGAGACAAGGTAGCATATTTGAGAGGAGTAAAGATAGTAAGGAATAGATTTCCCAAAAGTGAGATAAGAAGAGTAAGACTCTGGCTAGGGACAGTGGCTCACACCTGTAATCCCAGCATTTTGGGAGGCTGAGGCAGGAGGATCGCTTGAACCCAGAAGTTCAAGACCAGCCTGGGAAATATGGTGAGATTTCATCTCTACAAAAAACAAAACAAAAATGTAGTCAGACGTGGTGGTGCATGCATGTGGTTGCAGCTACTCAGGAGGCTGAAGTGGAAAATCGCCTGAGCCCAGGAAGCAGAGGCTGCGGTGAGATATGATGACATGACTGCGCTCCAGGTTGGGTGACAGAGCAAGACTCTCTGTTTCAAATCAAAACAACAACAAAAGAAAAGTAAGACTCTGTATGTGGGTTTCAGCCAAGCCAGTTGTGATCCTGGGGGTGCCCACATGTTGGTGAGCAGCTGGATTCAAATAACATATTGTGCTTAAATTAATGTTCTTAGACTCAAGCCAACTAATACAAATTTATATTATTTTAGAAATGAAAGCATTAATCATCCACAAAGGTTTATGTCAAGTTAACAAATCAAAAATTAAATTTAAATATACGGGCACCATGCTTCATTGAGTATTTATCTTAGGATTTCATTTGCAGTCAGATAACTCATTTCTAACTCAGTCAATGAATCAACTACTAAGAATTTGTTTTAAGTATCAAATATGAGCATAAAGCTAGTCTGGAGGGCAATACAGGAAAATTTTAAGAAATTATACTGATCTTCAAGATTCTTAGTCTCTAGAGCAGCAACTAATATAAAAAGTGGCAAATAAAATAGCACATTGTTGTCAAAATTCATAACTGGACAACTAATTATAAATTGGTATAGCAGTTAAATCAAGCCTGAATATTTATGCATTTATTAAGCTCTGAAGTATGAGCTGAAGTCTTTGACTTGAAGTACCTTACATTATGATTTAGAAGAAAAAATAAATACCCTCAAATTATTTTTAGGAATAGAAGGCAACACTTATCAAATGACAAATGACAGGAATAAAATATTTATGGTACTAACTGGATAATTATGGAATCGGTAATAGTTGATAAAAATATTAAATGGGTTTAATGTTTTATGAGAAAAAACAAGATACATAAATAAAAAAGAATCAGAGATTTGAAAACAAATTTTTTAAAAAGCGAAGTATCAGCCCCAGTGGACAAACCCCTAAAATATACAGACTACATTTGGGTTAAATAGATGAATTCCCAGTTATAATGAACGAAGGCTGCATTTGCGATGACCCTTGTTCACGAGCACATATTGAATTCCTTATTACCATTTCTCTTACTGAAGAAAATGTACAGGGTGGAGTAAGTATGAAGTCACATTCCTAGGAAGCATTAAATAATAATGAGACAATGGTCAGTAGGGGGATGGAGAACATAGAGCAGTATTTGGAGTGTGCCTCTTAGAATGAATTTAAGGGGAAGACAACATGAGTGAAGGCATCATAATTAAAGACTGAGACAGAAGTAGTAAACCATTTACACAACAGTAGTGCACTGGTAATATCCAAACATATGATACAATTTGGAAAACTGAAAAATAAGACTGATTAGGTAAGAGTAGAATACACAATGAGTGGCTTTGAAAGTCAGTGAGAATAAATTAGGTTTAAAGCAATGAAAATTAGGAAGCCATTAAAACATTTTGGAGTAAGAAAGTGGTAAAAATAGTATTGTCAGATAATCTACTAAGATCTAGGGTAGAAGAATATTTAAGAATAATTAACCCAGCCTATAGGAAGACTAAACTATTGCTCAGGATAAATTGGATTCAGATAGAGCTGCAGAGAGAGAAAACAGCAAAGAGGACCATAGAGTGTAATAGTCTCTTCTCTCCTGTTTTTATGCTTTGGGAATGGAACTATGTCAAAACATTGCAAAATTTCTATTTGTGATACATTATCAGCATATGTTTCTAGCAAGCTTTCAGGGCATCGTAATAAAATTTTTAAAATATCCACATAAATTTCATGGTGCTTTTAGATAAACATAAAGTCATTAGACTTTAGACTTTAGTCTTTAGACGGTAGACTTTAAAATCTTTCGACTTTATATTAGTCTAAAGGCACCATGGAATTTATGTGGATTCGAGTTTTCCAAATAAATAGAACCAATAGAATATATAGAGAGATACATATGAGGAGATTTATTATGAGAATCAGCTCATACAATTATGGATGCCAAGAAGCCCCACAATAGATAGATAAGCCATCTGCAAGATGGAGAGGCAGAAAAGCTGGTAGTGTAATTTAGATGAAAGATGAATGCCTGAGAAACAGGGAAGCTGATGATATAGCACCCAAGGACTAAGGCTGACAAGCTGGTATAAGTTCCAAAATCTGAAAATAAGGAGCATCTGATATCCCAACCCAGAAGAAGACGGATGTCCCAGCACAAGCAGAGATAGTAAATTCAACTTTTCTCTGCCTTTTTGTTTTATTCAGGTTTTCAACAGATTGGATGACGCCAACTCCACAGTGGTGAGGGTGAATCTTCTTTACTCAGTCTACTGATTCAAACACCTATCTCTTCTAGAAACACTCTCAGAGACACACTCAGAAAGAATGTTTATCTGGGCATCCCTTAACCTGATCAAGTTGAAACATAAAATTGACCATCACAGTCTTGATATGTTAAAATATCAGATTTATCTCAGGAATCTGCACTAAGCTTTTATTTTTAAATGTTTTATGGGAATAATCTTAATAAAATCTGACCTGTGATGTGTGATGAGATTAAATTAGTCTCAACTTATTTAAGTGCAGAGCACACAATAATATCAATCTAATCTAATAACATCAAATAGTTCTTTACAAATATGTATTGCACATGCCAGAAGCCAGATACTATATGACAATGAATTCACATATAAAATTGGTTACGAAAAGAAATGTTGTCTAAGTTCATTATTCAAGTTTTCTGCTAAAGCAGTGGTAAAAAAAAAACACTCTATAAAACTTGAATTAATCCATTATTTTTCCTATCATAAAACACAGATTTTGTTTAAATGTCCATCAAAGACAAACTTGGTGAGGTTTTCTCAAGCTCAATGTATTTTAGGATGAGAGAGGCAAATATTGGAGGTTTCAGACACATACAGGCAAATTAAAGAATTTCTACTATATATAATACATCTAAGTACAATAGCTAACTAAAGGTGTCAAAAGGCCAGGGTGGGTCTCATGATCTAGGGAAGGACTGGGCTGGTATTCAAAAGAAAGGCATAGATTTTTAACTTGGATCTGCTACTATGAAAATTTCAATTACACTCACCAAATCTTGTTTTCCTTGTCAGTGAAATGGTTAGAAGAGTGAGGTAATAATACTAATTTAATACTACTACTAGGCAGATGTTTTGATCTAACATTTTGGGAGCTTACTGTGAGTGAACTGAGCATTATAAATTCTTTACATGCATTATTTTCATTAATCCTTAAAACAGCTAGAAGAGGAAGTGTCACTCTCATTTCCATTTTTATATAGGGGAAGTGGAAATTTCAGATGAGAAAATTGAGTTTAGTAAATTATGCAACTTTTCCAATATACTTAGGTCATAAGTGCTGTGAAGTATTATGCATTCTTACACCCCTCTACTGTGGAATGACAATGTATAGATAACAATGGAAAAAATTATAAGAAATGCTTTGTATACTATAAAGTATGTTATAAATATACCATAATTATTTTATTGTACTGTATTATAAATATCCTATGAAAAATTTTGAGCCTAATGAATTTTTATGTTATCACAGTACTTTCCATTAAAAATACTGAATAAATATTTGTTAAATGAAGAAAGGAAGGAAAGAGAGGAGTATATTAACATGATGTAGCTTACTGGAGAAAGTAAGGAAAACCTATGAAGTTGAACCATATGAAAGTACCATTTTTGTAAGACAAAATGGTTGATAATATGCAAATTCATACAGCTCAAAATAATGTAAATAACACAACAAAACTTTACTCAAGTTATCTTCAACTTAACTTGGAGAAATTATTTTATTTAAGAACAAGTGCATTTTGGCTTCTGGTGTTGTAGCTAATGATAAATGCTGTGGCAATTCTTTTGTTCCCTGTAATACCCCAGAACATCATGGCTTAAGACAATGATTTATTATTTCTGACAATTTTGCTTTGGACTGAGAACTTCTATATTTGCAAATTCTGCCTGACAAATGAACACTTCCTTCATTTGTTCATCACTCTTTTTCCATACCTCATAATGTATAGGTCTAAAAGAAAATTAAAATAGCTGATGCTATGAACAGTCTACCTAAAATTCCCCTAAACTAAATACACAAGTTTCTTACATACATTCTCTATTTTTACTTACCACCGATGACATTTTACCACTTTTTTTCCTTCTACATGACATCGTCTCCATTTCTTTGGCCTCCCGCGGCAGTTTTCTCTCTGCCCTTCCAGCCTCCACTCATGATCTCCTTGCTATTCTTTTGTCTCCATTCTTAACCAGTTCCAACCCCGATGTTACAAATTTTAGATTTTTTAAATGAAATGTTACACGTTTTTAAATCAGCCCCTAGTCCTGATTTGGGGTATTTCAATCTTCCATGTCTATGTAATAAACCATCCAAGATTCTCACTGCTGAGAACTGCTATTTATTTTTTTCACAATTCTACAGATGTCCTGCTGGCACTCCTGCTGGCTTCTCTTGGACTCCCTCATGTGGCTGCATTCAGTGGGAGGGTTGTTTGAGCTGGAAAATTCAAGAAGGGCTCTATGGCATGTCTGTCTTTGGTGTCTGCTGTTTGCTGGGGTGCCTTGATTTTCTTCCACATGGAGTTCAAACTATTATCATTTCTCTTTCCCACCTCCTCATTTCCATTCAAAACATAGGCATATTCTCCTCAAATTCACCTATACTGCAAAGTACTAAATGATTTATTCTAGTAGATTTCAGAGGTGTTGCACTGCCCTTCAGGGACAATTTTGAATATTTTTGGAGGTATTTGTGTCTTTTGATAGAGATGTTTTCAAGAATTTACATATAGCAATGCATATTTTAAAAATATACTTTTCCTGAAACTTACTTTGAGTTTCAGTTATACACTCTATTGACATTATCATTTTTAAAGTATAACACATGCAATAAAATTTAATAAATTAAGTGTACACTTCGGTAAGTTTTATAAACGTATAGTCATGGAACCTCCAAAAAAACTATGAATGAACTTTGCCATCACCTCAGAAAGTTCATTTATGGCCTGGGCCCAGTGACTCATGCCGGTAATCCCAGAACTTTGGGAGGCCAAGGCTAGAGGATTGTTTGAGCCCAGGATTCAAGACCAGCCTTAGCAACATAGCAAGCCTCAATCTTTGCAAAAAATAAAAATAATTAGCCAGGCACATTGCTGCATGCTTGTGCTCTCAGCTGTTGGGGAGGCTGTGTAGGAGGAGTGAGACTGTATCAAAAAAAAAAAAAAAGTGGCCGGGCACTGTGGCTCACATCTGTAATCCCAGCAATTTGGGAGGCTGAGGCAGGAGGTTCACTTGAGGTCAGGAGTTCAAGATCAGCCTGGCCAACATGGTGAAACCCAATCTCTACTAAAAAGTACAAAAATTAGCCGGGCGTGGTGGTGCATGCTTGTAATCCCAGCTACTTGGGAGGCTGAGGCAGGAGAATCGCTTGAACCCAGGAGACGAAGGTCGCAGTGAGCTGAGATCGTGCCACTGCACTCCAGCCTGGGTGACAGAGAAAGACTCTGTATCAGAAAACAAACAAACAAACAGAAGTTCCCTCATCCCCCAACCTTTGGTCCCTGGCAACCACTGATCTTTTGTCTGCCACTTCAGTCTTATCAAAAGGTCTGGCATTTTCTGACCCGCATTTATTTTTTGGATGGATAACATACAGTGCATATATTGTGGTGATAAAAGAGATATCGTATTAAGAAGACTCTTGAGTAGGCTAAAGTTTTGACTTTACATCAAAGGCAGTGAGGACTATTAGTGAATCTTTAATAAGAAAGATTCTTGATACAACTTGCATTTCCAAATCTTCCAGAAGCAGTAGATGGAAATGTGAACCTGGAGGCAAAAAGTAAATTCAGGAGAGGAATGATGATACCTGAAGTAAGACAATAATACACGCTTGTTTTGTTGTTATTGTTGTTCTGTTTTGTTTTAGGCTTTTAGCAGCCTGACACCATGGGTTTTAGTTTATTTATTTAGTGATAAGCAGAAAAGAGGGAGGAGGAAGGGGCTTTCCTGGTCCAACCAGAAACAGAAACTAAGAACCCATGACTGTATTCTCTCCCTTGGACACCCCAATAGGAGGAGTAGAGTAGTGGGTACAGGGCTGAGAGATATTGAGCAGGCTGCTCTAAGCAAAGCTTGTAGAAATGAAGGGTTATAGTCAGGATTTTGGGTTCAAAAGCAGGAAGATTTAGTCACACACACAAAAAAGAAAAACAGAGAAGCAGGATTGAGGTACAAAGAAAAAAGAATGATGGAGTTAAACTTTGATAATATTTAATCTGAAATTCTTGTGAAATATTTAGATGAAAATGTCTAATCATTTCCAAGACCAAGAAAAATGTCTAGATTAAGGCTACTGATTTGGAAGTCATAAAGTAGATATTGAAAGCAATATGATTTGTAGACCTATTCCACTAAAAAAATGTATTTCTTCTCCTGTATTTTTTCCTTGAAGCTAGAAATATTCTCCTTTTGTAATATCTGTACCCTTCTATCTCTTTCTACTTGCACTTACCTTTTTTGGGCTTTGATCATTTCCAACATATAGAACCATAATAATCTCCTCCCTTAAGTCCCCCACCTAACACAGTTTAAATACTGCTATCACAGTCGTTGCCCCCCGCCCCTCTCTTTGGCTAAAAGGCTCCTCTTCTTCCAATCACTACCTGTAAAATTGCTGTCAATCTTGCAAGATCCAGTTATAAAGAGCTTCTTCATTTAACCCTGTTATGATTATATCCCTACACACACATGCAATTTCTATTTTCTATTTTCTACTTGTTTCTACTATTTCTATTTTCTGCTATTTTCTACTTTCCAGTTTCTATTTTCTGCAGAAAATAAAATGTACCTATCACTTTAAGATACAGAACTGATAACTAAACAATAGAATTTTAACATTGTCATTAGAAAGTCAGATAAACTGGGAGAATAGCTCAAAATGGGAAAGATTAAACATGCAAACCATTTAATAAAAATAATATGCAATTCAATATGGGATGTATAAAATGAATTGAATTCATAATATATGGTTGCATTTAAAAATCTGTATTATAAAGAAAAGAATGCTTAGTATAATTAGTAATAACTTGACCAATGTCAAAAAAGTTATTGGGATCATAAAAGACACATTATTTCTTGTAACTTGAAGGTTCAGCTCAACTTTCCTTCATAGATGTTACTTAAAAAATAAAAACATGAAAATGCGTTGTTAAGATAGATTACCTTTTAGAAACCATCAAGGCATAGAAAGTAAATCAAAAAATCATTTTGGATGTTTCTTAATGAAATTCCACACTAGTATTTATAGCTGAATAAAGCCTTAAATATTTTTCCTAAAACATAATGGTATATATTTTAATACATTACAGAAGACTTGTAAATTGGTGCTGTCCCACTGGCCCTAGACCTCGGAGAAATTTAGGGCTGAGATAGAGAAGCCATTTACTATTCACCAAGTCACATAGATTAGTTGCTGTATCTCTCTGTAGTTTGAGTGTGCATTAGAGACCAAATCCTATTCATCCCAATTTATTTTTAAATACCCATGATGAGCCTTGGCTTTTCTTTTTACAGAGAGGATGGAAATATCAATGAAAGAGCTAAAAATCAGACACTTCTAACACTTGGCAGCTGCACCCACTTGCTGTATCACGGGGTTTTCTAGGTATCCATGTGGGGCAGCTCAGGCCCCCAGGAGGCCTGTTAACAAGACTGGTTTCTTTGTGCCTGCTGCCTTGGACAAAGAAAGCATTATAAGCCTGTTATGGCTTATCTTTTACACTTGTTTCTTTAGGTCTTATGCAGTACCATACATATTTTCCTGTTGTGAAGTTCTCTTTGTTTTTGTCTTCCTCTCAGGCTTATGACTCAGCTCCTAGCCTTGCTATTTTTTTAACAAGTTTTCAGATTGAACACCTATCCTAATCTATCATCTGACTTGCCTCCATTTTCGGCTTGATCCATTTTTCTTGTCTTTATTCTTACAGCCCACTCAATTAGAGAATTAACTGCTTCCCTCCTTGTATATACACACAGTTGATTTGGAAATGTGACTTTGAAATCATGCTACTCCCATTCCCACAAAACAATATGGTAATGGAAATCTGGGCCTGAAAATCATATTGGAATTAACTTACAAATTGACACATAATAGATGAAATCAAGGATATAGGGTCAACTTGAAGAAACACAGAATAGCTCTCATGGGTTTGGTTAGTAAAGTGTGTGTGTGTGTGTGTGTGTGTGTGTGTGTGTGTGGTGTGTGTGTGTGTGTGTGTGTGTGTGTGTGTGTGTGACTTAGAAACATTTTAGCAGTGCTCTTCTACCCAGTTTTCAGTGTCTACACGTTTTTTGTTTACATAGCCAATAAGTAGCTGTAATGACATTTTTAGCTTTAATTTTGTCAGGATGCCATGGAAATTTTCTAACATAGGTAATCTATTTGGTTATAGTTCTACTCTGGTGCCTAGGGCAGTGCAGATCATCCAGCTGCTTCTGCAGGAGATCACCAGCTGGTGGTGAATTCCTTGTAGCTATATGCTAGTCAATTAGGAGGTGCTGATCAAGTCTCCAAGTCTGTTTGAGAGGAGTTTGTTCCATAGCTGCTTCAGAGGGTGTTTAACCTAATTTACTCTTGTAAAGAAACTTGAAGGTAAATTAGTTGTATGCATTGTTTGGAAAATGAATATTTCCAGTGCTGTAGACAGTCTGTGGGTGGTGAGGATTGGTGAAGATATTGGGGATTGAGGAATTGTCCCGTGCCCTGGTTTATCTTATTTGCTAAAAACTACACCTCACTGCCTGGGCCTAAGAAGTGATGGGTCATATGCATTGCCTCCTTTCCCTGACTCAGTCCCTCCTCACTTCCTATTGCTCTTTCCTATAGAAAACTTTCCCTCTCTATTCCATCCCTCCCTCCCCTGTTTCCTAGGTTTTGCCAACCTTTCTTGCTGAAATAATCTCACCTCGGTTTTGTCGACGAAGAGTCAAATTCTGTAAAATATTTGAGGAGATTTATTATAAGCCTAATATGAACGACCATGGCCTATGACACAGCCCTTAGGTGATCCTGAGAACATGTGCCCAAGGTGGTCAGGGTGCAGCTTGGTTTTATATATTTTAAGGAAATATGAGACTTCAATCATTTAAGAAATATTTAGGGTGATGGTGGGCACCTGTACTCAGACTCCCAGTTACTTGGGAGTCTGAGGCAGGAGAATCGCTTGAACCTGGGAGGTGGAGGTTGCATTGAGCCAAGATTGCACCACTGCACTCCAGCCTGGATGAAAAGAATGAAACTCTGTCTCAAAAAAAAAAAAAAAAAAAAAAAAAAAAGCAACAACAACGACAAAAAAAACCAGAAATATTTAGGTTGGTGAAAAGTAATTGCTGTTTTCACATTGTTGGAATTCGCCATTTGATATTGGAACACATTCTTAAATAAATGTGGTTATGTTGTACATCATTTTAATGGGCATTTCTCACTTTATGATTTTTTTTTGCTAATGACTTATTACTTGCTGTTTATTTTATGTTTATTTTAGACTATGGAAATTATGTTAGACAAAGCAAATTCAAATGATTTTCTTATTTGAGTTCAAAACGGATTGTAAAGCAGTGGAGACAACTTGCAACGTCAACAATGCATCTGGCCCAGTAAGTGCTAATAAATGTACAGTGCAATGGTGGTTCAAGAAGTTTTGCAAAGGAGATGAGAACCTTGAACATAAGGAGCATAGTGGCTGGCCATTGGAAGTTGACAATGACCAATTGAGCACAATCATTGAAGCTGATCCTCTTAAAACTATACAAGAAGTTGCCAAATAACTCAGTGTCAATCATTTTATGGTTGTTCAGCATTGGAAGCAAATTGGAAATGTGAAAAAGCTTGATAAATGGGTGCCTCATGAGCTGACTGAAAATAAAAATAAAAAAAACTTTTTGAAGGGTCAGCTTCTCTTTTTCTACACAACAACAATGAATCATTTCTTGACTGGATTGTGATGTGTGACAAAAGTGGATTTTATATGACAACTGGTGATAACCAGCTCAGTAGTTGGACTTAGAAGAAGCACCAAAGCAATTCCCAAAGCCAAACTTGCACCAAAAAAAAGTCCTGGTTACTGATTGGTGGCCTCTTGCCCCTCTGATCCGCTACAGCTTTCTGAATCCCGGGGAAGCCATTACAACTGATAAGTCTGCTTAGCATATCAATGAGATGCACCCAAAACTGCCAACATCTGCAGCTGGCATTAGTCATCAGAAAGGGCTCAATTCTTCTCCACCACAATGCCCGACTGCATGTCACACAACCAATGGGTCAAAATTTGAACGAATTGGACTACAAACTTTTGGCTCATCTGCCATATTCACCTGACTTCTTGTCAACCGACCACCACTTCTTCAAGCATCTTGACAACATTTTGCAGGGAAAATGCTTCCACAAACAGCAGGATGCAGAAAATGCTTTCCAAGACTTCACTCAATCCCGAAGCCCTGATTTTTGTAATCCTTAGGAGGATTACAAAACTTCCTCAGTGATAAGGAATAAACAAACTTATTTCTCATTGGCAAAAATGTGTTGATTGTAATGGTTCCTATTTTAATTAGTAAAGATGTGTTTGAGCCTAGTTGTAATGATTTAAAATTCACTGCCTGTAACCACAATTACTTTTGCACCAACATTTACACTGGTTCAGTCCAGAGAGGTGGGACAACTCGAAGTGGGGATGGGACTTCCAGTTTATGGGTAGAATTAAAATTTTTCTGGTTGACAGTTGGTTGAGTTTATCTAAAGACCTGGGATCAATAGAAAGGAAATGTCTGGGTTAAGATAAGGTATTGTGAAGACCAAAGTTCTTATTATGCAGATGAAACCTTCAGGTAACAGGCTTCAGAAGGAATAGATTATAAATGCTTCTTATCAGACTTAAATGTCTGTCTGAATGTTATTGCTGGAGAGGTATAATGAGGCATGTTCAACCCCACCTTCCATCATGTACTGAACCAGTCTCTCAGTTTAAATTTTAAGAGTGCCCTGGCTAAGAAAAAAGCCCATTCAGATGATTGGGGACCTTAGAATTGTATTTTTGATTTACGGTTTCCTTCAGGTACTTACTATTTCTTAGGCCTCTTGAATCTGCTTTTATCCAGTGTTTTGAGGCTGTGGGGGTTGGTGCCTTGATCTAGTGCTATTGACTCTCTTGGAGGTAAGAGGATGAGCTTTGTCCAATGGGAGAGCAAGGGACAAGGTCAGGCTTGGTGGAAGGTTGGGGTCTCTTCCTTGAGGTGTAACCGAGTTTCTTTTATGGTAACTATAATTTTGAAACATACCTCATTTTCTGAGGATTAATTTTCTCTTCCAACACCTTCCATATTGATCTAGGTGAGAAATCCCTCTCACTAACATAATGCTGATTCTATTTCTGACAAAAAAGTAAAGCCTTAGGCTGGGCACGGTGGCTCACACCTGTAATCCCAGCACTTTGGGAGGCCGATGCGTGCAGGTCACCAGAGGTCAGGAGTTTGAGACGAGCTTGGCCAACATGGTAAAACCCTGTCTCTACTAAAAATACAAAAATTAGCCAGGCATGGTGTCATGCACCTGTAGTCACAGCTACTTAAGAGGCTGAGGCAGGAGAATTGCTTGAACCCAGGAGGCAGAGGTTGCAGTGAGCCAAGATCACACCACTGCACTCCGGCCTGGGCGACAGAGTGAGACTTTGACTAAAAAAAAAAAAAAAAAAAGTAACTCTGGTTTTATTTAATTAAAAGAGCATTTCTTCTTTACAAAATCTCCTCCTTAGGAGGATTACAAAACCTCCTCAATGATAAGAAACAGCACTATGCCCAAAGAGCTTTTCTCTAATAACTAAGTGTCTCTCTAATAAGAGTGAGTCAGAAGAATAAAAGGTAGGAGGTGAACTGTGACTGCCAAGTAGAGCAGGGACATGAGCCCTCTCCAAGTGGCTTGGGCATCTCATGGAATAGCAAAAGGATTTGGAGATGGAGCCTCCCAAGAGGGAATACTCAGAGAACAAATGATCCTCAACCAATGGATGCAAATGGTATGGACTATGCTGACCAAGCTTTGAAAGATACACAGCATCCCTTCCACCTTTGAGTTCCTAAAGCCAGCCTCATTTTTTGATGGGGTATAGCAAGGACATATTGCAGAAGAACATGCAGGATGGGAGGTACCCTTGCAGTTATTTTTGGAAAATACAGTCTGGGACACAAGGCATCCCTGTTGGGATCTGTCTAAATTCCTGACCCACAGAATCCGTGAGCATAATAAAATGTTGTTGTTTTACAGCACTGAGTTCTGGGGTAGTTTGTCATGCAGCAATAGATAACCAGAAGAGTAGCCTATGAAGCAACTGCTGCTACAAGGTTTATTGCTGCTGCAAGGTTTATTGCTGCTGCAGGCAACACTCAAAAGCTGACTGATACAGCCCAGCTGAAGCTCTCACAGCTTGGATTCAGTGAAATGAGATCCTAGATGCTCTAACTTTGGTAAACGAAATGCAGACTTTATTTGAATGCCACAGAAGCCAAAGTCATGGGAGAAAAACAGATGGTTCTAAACAACTTTGAGGTTCCTTCATTCAGAGTCCTAAACACCTCCACGGGGCTGTTAGTTGTGCTATTTTTTGAAACAGCTACTTACCTGGCTATCTTACGAAGAGAGAGAGATCGAGTAAGGCCTCTGAGCATGTTGATACTGATCTTTGCCCTTGATTAAGCTCTTGCTTTATTTTTTCCAGTGGGAACTAGTGGAAGATAGTTTGTAAAATTATCATGAAATTTGTAGAAAGAACTATAAAATGTGTTCCTACTTGCCTTTTTTTTTTTTTTTTTTTTGAGGTAGAGTCTCACTCTGTTGCCCAGGCTGAAGTGTGATGGCACAATCTTGGCTCACTGCAACCTCTGCCTCCCAGGTTCAAGTGATTCTCCCTGCCTCAGCCTCCTGAAGAGCTGGGAGTACAGGTGCCCATCACCATGCCCAGCTAATTTTTGTATTTTTAGTAGAGATAGGATTTCGCCATGTTGGCCAGGCTGGTCTCAAACTCTGACCTCAGGTGATCCGCCCCCCTCCCAAAGTGCTGGGCTTACAGGCATAGGCCACTGTGCCCGGCAACCCTACTTGCTCTTTTTCCTTGTATTTTATCAGTATGGGAAGATCAAGATCTTTAAAAGCATGTATTAAAAAGTACATTCTAACTAGTTTCTTCACAGTCTAGTCCAGCACCCCTTGCCATACAAACCGAACATCATTCTCTAAAACTCACCAAGAAGCTAACTAATTATAACTTGATGTTACGTATATCCACTCTATATCAAAAGAAGGTATATGTATGAGTTGATACATACGTGTATATATACATGTGTATGAAAGTGATATAGATATATGCATATATATACCAACTTATTGATATATACATTCACATATATTAGCATATACATATACATATATATATGATTTCTCCTTGGACTTTTTTTCTTTCCTATTCTAAATGTGAAGTTCTGGTTTATTCCTCTGAATAAAAATTGTACACTTTGTTATTGAGTCTGTCTTTGAGAAATTGATTTATTCTCTGTAAACTTACTAAATCAAGAGTCTGGTCATAAAATACTCCAAACTGTGAGGGATTATATAAGACAGTTTTCAAATCAAAACGGTTCTAGGTATTCAGCTTAGGATTCCTACTATGATATTCTAATATCTCAGGGTGCTGCTTTCTACTATGGGTGCCTACTATCCAAACAGTGACAGAGAATATTGAAGAAAAAATGAAGAGATGCTTTTCACTTTGGCAATGTGCGTTGGTTTGCCTTCTAGTAAATCAAGACTACAGACCATATTGCAAATATGGAACTTTCCCTAACTTATACCATCATCCAAAATACCTATAGCATATGTCACATACTTTCTTCCATGCATATGTGTATGTGGTGGTGTGTATGTATACAAAATTGCATGTAATTGATTATAATATAGCAAACCACTCTTGGTTTCAGGAAAAAAAAACACATTTATTTGAAATTAAATTTTATACAATTAGAAAAATTAAATAGATCATTATGTATACTGTTATAAAAATAATAATACAGGAGTTATTAAGAAATTATTTTTAGGCAGCTAGAAAGGGTGAAAGTTCTCGGTAGAATTTCCCTTTAATAAAAACAATCCCCAAACCATTTCTTATCTAACAGAAAGCAGCCTGAGAAGTCAGGCATAAATATGCAAACTAGAAGCTTTTGTATGTAAATACCGGCAGCTGTACCTGGAAGCCAGGTACATTTAATATGGCGTCTCCCACCCTCTTTTCCTTGTCACCACCGTGCCAGGTGTCATGACAGCCTCCAGATAAAGTCACGTGTGCAGGACAACATGGCGGCCAGCCAGGCAGCTGTATTTGCATATTAAAAGGCTAGTGTGGGAGGGCCAATTTTCTCGCAGACTATGTAAATGGCACACCTGGTCAAACCAATCCCCTGAGCCCTATGTAAATCAATCACTGCCTCCTCAAGCCCTTGTAGGAAATTGATTGCCTTCCCACTCAAATCGGAGACCCTCTTTTGGGGGACCTGCTTTCTCAAGAAGAGGAAGCTTTTTCTCTCTCTTTTCTTTTTCTATTTAACTTTCTGCTCCTGAATCCACTCTTCATGTGTGTCTGTGTCCTGAATTATTTTTCAGCCAAGAGCCAGGGTATATACCCCAGACAACAGAGCCGTTTCACTACCTACAAAAATTATTCCAAATAGCTTTTACCTCAGACTGGAAAATGTGATTATTGTTCCATGCCAATAGTTATAGAAATGCCTCAATATTTTTAATGGCTATGTAGCATAGTGGTTAATAGCACCAGCCAGTCATAAACTACCTTCAGCTCCTATTTTTGGTATGACATTCGAAAAGTTATTAAACCTCTGTGAATTTTAGTTTCATTCTCTGTAAAATAATGATAATAAAAACTATGAGGACCAAGAGTTAATACATAATAAATCTATAAGAATTAAGGTAGTTAACTTATGTAAAGTGCTTAGAATAGTGCCACATACATGGTAAACAATAATATCAATTGTGATTATTAGTATTATCATCTGTATGGGAAGATATTATAATTTCTTTAACAATTTACTATCATGTGCACCTGAATTGTTCCCAGCTTTTTGCTATTTCAAACATTCCCCTGATGGGCATGTTTTTATGTACATCTTTTCCCATTTAGGTCCTTAGTATTTATTTCTTAAAGTAGAATTTTGGGGTGAAATTAATGTATATTTTAAAGATTTTGATCTCTAAAGTCAAATAGCCATCCAACTTTTCTCTTACCAGTATTGTATAAAATAGGAAATTGAAGTATAATACATCTTACTTTAAAACATTTTAAAGTAACTTCCAGATATTTTTGAATTTTATGGTTTTAAAATCAATATACGTGAAGGAAAGGAAGATTTTTAAATGATTTAAAGAAATGCTATACATTTGATTGATATGTAAATAATTCAATGATGCCAGATAATTTATTTGCAAATTATTAATTCTGTTGATGACTACTAGAACATTGTTTAATTCCAGCTGATTGTGCTATATGCATTTCAGTATGAGCTTGGACCAATCCATCCATAGTTTGTGATTATGGGATTGGGATGAAGGATTTATTTTAAACTTTACCTAAACCAATAATAACTATTAAGTAAATCTACTGTCATAAATATTATGGAATCTGGCATCTCATAGATAAGTAATACACTAAAGATGTAAGAGTTACATGCTGTTGGCATCTATTCACGCCCTAGTCTCTTCGTTCCCATGGATGCTTGGGAATTGTAGATGCTGATTTTATCAGATATTTAACCTTCAGGATGCATTTACTACAATTAGAGTAGTAGCTCGTTTC
Organism: Hylobates moloch; assembly: GCF_009828535.3. NCBI lineage: Eukaryota > Metazoa > Chordata > Mammalia > Primates > Hylobatidae > Hylobates > Hylobates moloch. The sequence continues at coordinate 60,525,256 of NW_026652278.1, read as the reverse complement.
TTCTTCCTCCTCCTCTGCCTTCTTCTTTTCTTCTTTTTGCTATGTTTGAAAATATTTCTTTCCGCTGCAACCAAAAGGTAAATTATTTGAAAAAGCTTTCAGATATAGTTTGGAACAACAAAATAATTTAATATAAGCTGATGTAAAAAACAAAATAATCTCGATATTGTTCTCATTGCTAGTCTTTGTGCTTCTCTATTTAGTGGTAATAAAATTTTAAAGCGTGGTAATTGTTTTAGGTCAACGCAGGAGATATCTTCACTTTAGAGACCTCTTTAAAAGCAGTAAGAACACTGAGATAGCCGTTAAAATGGGTTGAGTTGGCAAGTTCGCACTCATTCTGATATCTTCATGTTCTGCTGGTTGCCAGATGCTGTAATATCTGTTCTGGATATTGTGGATGTCACACAGAAGCAGGAGAAGAACACTTGACTTTTCTTAATTGATTTATTCTTTATGATGTGGCTGTCTACCCCAGTGCTCTTGCATGAGGACTTAATGGAGTTTTATCGATGTTTTAAAAATGCAGACACAGGCTTACATTTTCTCTCTGTTTGCCAGAGGTTGAATTGTCAGAGTACATAGGAGGCTAATACAGGGCAACCTTGTATTCTCAGTGCCTGAAAAGAAGAAACTGGTCAGAGACCAAACAATTAGTGGTTACTTGTGCATGTCAGCAGCTCTAGCAAACACACAGTCAATTATTGAATGGGTTTTGCCCCAGGTGAATGTAGTTCAGTGTAGGCAAGATAAAATTGCACTCAAGCTGATGAAATGCACCTTTTTTTTTTTTTTTTTTTGCTGAGGAGTAAAATAGGGACTTGGTACTGTATCTGCAAGCTAAACCAAAATGATCATCAGCTTGATATGAATGTTACTTAAAAAAAAAAAAGAAAGCCATCAACTCAGCATGGATTAACTCTTAAGGTTTGTCAGGGGTTTCAAGTTAAATCCATTAAAATTTTCTGTTACCATTACATTGTTTTTTTAGTCTAAAAAAAGTATAAACAATTGAACTGGAGCCTGCCATTTGGCAGCAAGCCACTGACGTTCATTCTTGTCTCTTTTGCCTTCTACATGCTTGGCTGTCCTCATAATAAGCATCATTTTAATGAATCGCTGACTACTTTACTGACTGACCTCAGAACTTGGTCAATTCTTACTAAATTGAAATCATTAATTTAGTTAGCGTACATTGCAGTTCAGTCCAAATCAGATTCAAAACATTAATAAGGACAGCAATAACATCCCTGCCCTCATTAGAATCTATCAAGTCTGAATTGCTTAATAAGGCTCTATTTGTAAAAAAAAAAAAAAAAAAAAGAAGAAAATAGCACTTAAATCCTGAGGAAATGAGAAACTATGCAAAAATATTTCAGTAATAGCCATAATTTTACCGGGTGAAGCACAAAGAGAAGAAAACCCAGCTCCCAGCCTCTTATAATGCTGCTTCTGTGTTAGAATTGTAGAAGAATCATGTCACATAATGGGGCCATAGAAATTTCCTGATTCAAAGAGAGGAATGTGAACTTACATACAATTTGCTTAAGTAGTTTGTATGTTAATTAAATTTAAAAATTTAATGGTTGAAACCCTAATCTTCTGTCAGCTCTATCTGAGCAGCAATTTTGCTGTTGGAGCTATGACAATTTTTTTGATCAAGAATATCTCTTAGCTGGTAACAAAAAACTGATTTTAGGCAAAACTAACATGGAGAAAATGAACAGATGCTCAACCAGTGAATTTTTAAACTTAACTCTTTTAATTGATAGTAAATATCACAGAAAGCCATGAACCACTTTTTCTTTCTCAGAACTGGAAAGGAGAAAAACAAGATTTTATGCCTGAATATTTCAACCTCCACCTCTGAAATTCATGTCATGTCAGGGGTGCTACATCACGCACAAAGACCAGTAAATCCAAGAATTTATTTCATACAAAATAAAAAATATAGGGATACTTTAGAATATAATATAGAGGTTTAAAAAAGGAGTATTCTAGATATCTATGTCATGTGAACAGGCAGATAGTGGCTTTTCATCATCATGAAAAAATTTTTAATCAATAACCAAGCAAAGCAAAACAAAAACAAATACTGAGATTATAATCAAACCTTGTAATAAAAAAATTCAATTTCTAACACCATAGGCTTAGAATAAATAATTTTTTTAAAAATGCAGCTATGCTTTTATCAATGTCTATCATACCTGCTCTGATGAAATAAATATCAAAAGAATAGTGGTTGTGAATTGATAGAGAGTTCAGATTATTCTTTTGTTCTGGTGGAAAGATTAAATATTCAAATAATATTGTTATTTATATATACATTTTATTTTTAATTATAAATAATATATATCATATGATAGAAATTTAGAAAAATATTGCAAAGAATAAATTTTTTACATGAATATAATGAAAAGTTGTATTTAAGATATTGAAAATTATATCTTATTTGTACGATGAAGAGTTTCATATTGCCCAAAGAGGGGTCTGGCCTCCTGGGAAGTAATATCTGGATCCAGCAATGTTTTGCATACTAGGAGGGTCTTGGTTTACCGGATATTCTTTCTTTTTTTTTTTTTTTTTTTTTGAGGAGCCTTGCTCTTGTTGCCAGGCTGGAGTGCAGTGGCACGATCTTGGCTCACTGTAACCTCTGCCTCCCAGATTCAAGCAATTCTCCTGCCTCAGACTCCTGAGTAGCTGGGACTACAGGCACGTGCCACCATGCCTAGCTAATTTTTGTATTTTTTTTAGTAGAGACGGAGTTTCACCATGTTGGCCAGGATGGTCTCGATCTCTTGACCTCGTGAACTGCCCACCTTGGCCTCCCAAAGTGCTGGGATTACAGGTGTGAGCCACCACACCCAGTATACTGGATATTCTTAACAGTGTGACTTCAGTTGGCGGGTTTGAGTAATGTGGTATAGATCAACCTGAAGACTGAAATCAATTATGTGGACAATCAATCAATTAGTCAATCAATGAATCATGCCTACATAAGGGAACCATAAAAAAAACTCTGGACTCTGACATTTTAGGTGAGCTTCTCTGGTTGGCAATAATTTGTGCATATTGGTACACATTATGTTGGGAGGGTAATGTTTCCTGATTCCTGGGGGAGGCCAATGGAAGGTCCATGTTTGGAAACCTCCTAGAATCTGCCCTATGAATCTCTTGTTTTGGCTGATCTTTATCTGTATCCTTTCCTGTAATAAACCATAGAGTGAGTATAACTGCTTTCAGTGTGTGTGGTGAGCCTTTCTAGTGAATTCTTAAAAGTGAGAGTAGTTTTGGAAACTCTCCAAACTTGCAGTTGGTATCATAAGTTAGAGTTATCTTTCGAATTCTGCCTGCGAACTTGGTTGTTGGCCTAAACTCCTCATCACTTAAAATAGGCACATGTCTTATAAATGATGTATTTTAACGTAAACCATCCATGAAATCAGTACGACAATTTCTCAATTATTGTTAATTTTTATCAATTATTTGTGTGATGTATTTGGACATGGCTATCGTTATCCTGATAATATCCTGTTTGAGCTATGCTTTGGTATATGGAACTACACTAAGCTTTTTAAAAGACCGTCATTAAATTAATATTCATTGTATGACTTTAATTTTAAAAATGTAGAATTCTGTTAATATTAACAGCATTATTCATCATAATCTATCTTTTCTCAACTTCAGCAGAACTAACAGCAATTGCATTAAAACTTTTCTAGCCCTTACAACATTGACCATGATTTTGTTAGTTCCACGTCTCTATCATCAACATTATCACATTCTATCAAAAATGTTTATGGGACTGCCTGAAATATGCACCATGTGATGTGCGATGTAAGGCTTAAAATTAAGGCCCAATATTATGTGCTGCCTCAACATTTGGTGAAATCCACAGGGTCGTGAATGGCCTAACCATAAACCCCCGACTCTATATTCATGCTCCAGTTTTCTAGCCAAACACCACAGTTCCCACTTATCCCTGAGCAGTAGTTATAGTCTTTTGCCAACCTAGAGGTTTATTCATACAAGCCAATTACATTCTTCTGTATAAACCAGGGTGCACTTTACTCTCTTGATACTACAAATTTGCCTCCCAAAGCTCTGTTTTACAACTGTGTACCTGATTGAAACCCCTATGGATATATGTGACTAATAAGCTGCTATCAATCTCATCTGTTTTCAGTGGACTGTTTGACCATACCCACAACCCTAAGGTAGGGATCCCTTCCTCACTAAAAGGATGAATAGGAAGCAATTAAAGCAATATTGTCAGTTAGATTTTAAATATCATATTTGGGCCTAAGTTTATTATTAGTATAATGAGGATCATAGTGAAAATTATACAATTTAATAGGGCTAAATATTTATTAGAATTGTGTGCAACATAAATCGAACAGTATATAAGCATTATCTTTCACATTTAATAATTAAGCTGTTTCGATGCCCACAATGTGCAGGAATTCCACTGGTTTTAATAAACTGTCCCACTAAATAACAATAAAATTCAACTCTTACAGTAGAAAGAGATACCCAAACCATTGGTATTTTCCTGCCCCCTACAACCCCAAAATCCCTGTCTGCTACTCACATCCTTTTGCTGTTGCTTATATGCCCTCTTTACAAGAGTCCACTGTACCTGATTAATGCTCAATTTGTCCTTCATTACTGTACCGTTTATAACTTCATTCTCAGTCTTCCTTAAGGCAAGTCCTGTGTATGCTGCAGTTTGATTAGTGGTAATGACAGTGACTGCAAATGAATCTGTCTAATAACATATGGCCATTGTCTGTGGGCACGCAAAAGGAAACTGAGAATTTTCTCTCTGATGTGATGTCATTATCATCATGGAAGACATTTCCTTTTCTTGTATCTGGGCTTACTCTGACTATGGAGATTAATGAGAACAGGTGTTAAAGAGCCATGGCGAGCTGACTGACTCACACACCTGACAAAGGTGTGGAAAAGCCAGCTGTGGTACCTGAAAGGTGGACTTTTCCTAGCAGGAAAACCACCAATAAAAACCAACAGCAGACATAACTGAAACAGGATTCTATAAAACCCCTGTGTGGAGGCTCAGGGATTCAACATTAATTTCCAGGAGAGCCAGGGCAATGGATAGAGTGAGAGAAACTCTGAACATTTGAGAATTTGATCAAAAATATAAAATACTTCAGCGTCTTCACAATCAATACAGTCATCCTAGTGTATATAAACTAAATATCAATCTTGGTCATAATTACACTTTCCCTTTTTAAATTTTTACTTATTACAACTTTTAGATAATTTTGTCCTCGTGATTAAATTACTAAAATTTAAGGAAGAATCAAAACAATGAGGCTTTACTAGTATATGGAGATAGCTTACTGGACCTTAACAAAGTAAATTTGCTATTAAGAAAGCCATCTCCAAAACTATGTTTCTAAAAGGGACTTCCAGGGTCAAGCTAGGTCAGCATTTTGGTAGGATTGAAGCCAGAAAACACAGCTGCTACTGAGATATTTTTTCAGAAAAGGAAGTTCGCCCTCTGAGTCATTTCAGATTAAATCTTCGTCACAGGCCTGTGTATGTGTTTTAAAGGAAGGTCTATAATCAGAGGTCCAATTGTTAGCAATTCTGGACATAATCTCAGGGTAACAATTCAACCATTCAAATGCTCAAGGCTGAGAGTAAATACCACTTTTCTGTGGTTAAGAAAATAATAAATTCCGGAGGATCCACCAGAGATAGCTCAATTACCCCATCAGGAGTTATCAACTACAGTCAGTTCTCCTCTGTGCTCTCTGGTGATAATTCACACAGCATCTGTTCCATTTTTCTCTTTGCATTGCCACTTCTGGGTAATGTTGTTATTGAAGCATCACCAATGGGTTAAACAAAAGCTGACACTTCAAGAGGAAGGGATGAAAAAGTTGCAGTCCTCGGAATAAGACTATTAAACCTAGGAGGAGTGAACCTATACCTGGAATAGAGAAAATGGAATGAGGTAGAACTGTTTTCCCTTTGGAAATAGAGGCAAAGAAATATAAGTGAGCGGGAAACCTGGAAGGAGCCCAATTAAGAAAATAGTAGAGTTTCTCCTATCCCTCTGGTTAGTAACATAGATCTGGGAAGTCCCAGTGTGAGCAGACATCCTTGACCTTGTAGTCTTAAAATAAATGTGAAAGGAATTGTAAGAAGGGTATAAATTTTACAAGATTGCCATAACACAGCTCTAATGGTTTACTGAGTATAGTGACAAAGTATAGATATGTTGCTATTTTATTTTAGAGAAATTCCGACCTAAGTCTGAAGGAAATTGTTCACTAATAAACAAAATACATTTATTGAATCTTAGGAGATAACGTTCACATCTTTTAAACTTGGCTTAAGCCATGCTTCAGACATTATTACATAGGACAGTAAGACTTTTAGTTTTTAACTTTTTGTTAGCTAAGCATGGTCTCAGGTTTTACTATATTTTGTTTGGTTTTAATTGGGAAGTTTAGAACTGGAAGACATATGGAGCAGAATTATAATAATAATAACAAAACAACAACAAACTACAAACACCTTTTGCTCTAATCAGTTACACTGAGTCCATGCTATTAACTACCTCAAATTTGAAGTAGATGGAAAGAAATACAGGAAAGATAGGAAATACTGGATGCCTACCGAGTTCTCACAAAATCACCATATTTCTGGAATTGTTTTCACTATTCTACAAATGAAGAATTAGGACTCATTTAAGTACTATTTTAAAGCTAACACAGCTAATAGATGCGTAAACTGGAATGCAAACAAAGCACATATGATTTTATACCTTGTGTTCTTTCCACTAAATCTTACTACCTACCAAACAATTGTATTATCCATTCTATTACGTGAGCCTAATCAGCAGAAAATAGCACGTTCTTCTCAGTAAGCAACATATAAAGAGAACCATAGCAACCCTGAATAAAATAGTAAAGGAAGCCATGGAAAGTTTTGATAGGATAATTTATTGATATCACTGTTTCTCCTCCACTTCTACTAATAAAGTTGCTACAGTGTCCAGACCATATGTGTACCTTAGCCTCTCGGCAAATTGTAAGGTTACCAGAAGAAACTAAAGACAATTCCTCTTCCTGCCATTGTGAATATCCAAGCTGAAGAAATGATGCTTGATGTGCCAGAAAGAAAAGAGGGAAATGTAAAGACCTTTAAAAGATATAGACAAGAATAGGGAAAGGAGGAGAGTTGTCCCCAAGTGTCAAGATAGACTTGAGGAACACAGATTTTCCAAGATACGGAACTAGATTTATGCCTTCAAAAATGCTAAAGCAGATGGAAAATAAATAGAACTATTTTCATTCTTCAGGTGTCTTGAGTGCCACAGAACCCTTCATTATATGGACTTTGTGAGCATCTCAGGAGGAACCTGCATGAAACAACGTGGAACCACGGGATGCTTTCTCAAATGGTCTTGCTTTGAAAAGCTCAAAAATAGGAATAGAGAGGGAGCACCAATAATGACAGATATGTACTTTTCGGCCAGTCCGATGGAAGAGGGACTCAATATTTATTTCATTTGTCTGAAAAAAATTTATAAATGATTGTTCCTTCATAGCCCTTTTTGTGGAGTGAGAATTTTATTGGTTTACCTAAGGCGAAAGCAAACTGTCTTATAACCTAAGCTGTATAACGAACACAGAAATGGAGAAACAAACAAAAACGAATCCTGAACTTGAAATGAAGGGAGTGCAATTTTGCCTTGGCTCTTTTAACTTGTTTAGAGCATTGAATTTATTATATAATCATTTTCCACTGTAGATTCTCATCTGTAAAGGGATAATTTGTATTTGGATGTCAGTATAGTTGCTTTCCAATATAATACGTAAAAAATGGAATAACCATAGAATTATCAACTGAGAAATTTTTGAGAGTTAAAAGGAGTGCCAAAAACAATTAAAATTGTATATTTTAAAATAATTACTTAGCTGACAAATTGATTTAATTATATTAGAAGATCTAGAAATATTTTGTTTCAAAAATTATTTTCAAAATTACTTTTCCTAAAAATTAAAAATATTATTTATCTCTGTACATTAGAGTAAAAAATTTTTGTATTGGTTATTAAATATGTAAATATGAAAAATAACATTTATATACAGTAATTTGCTTTCTAGCTATATCTCTAAAATTCAATATCACTGGTTTTATTTTAATTTTTAAAGAATATGTGTTTTTTAATATGGATTTATTTTCAGGTTTTTCTTATAATTACCTGCAACTTTCTTTAAATTTTATTTTAAGGTTAATAATATTAAAAGTTTTTACATGCTGAATTGATTTTCTCTGTGAATTAAGAAAATATTCTGTCAGTGCTGAAGTATCTCGTAAGTTGAGAGAAAATTCTACTAACTGGAGTATATTTTTAATTCTATTTCTTTATATTAAAATTTGTAAATATTTAAGCCCAAACGCTATTACAAGTACTTTTTTCATGCCTCAATACTGAATATCTACTTTGGCACATATTTTCACAGAAAAAAATTCTCAAATATGTTTTCTGTTGCCATGATTTTTGAATATCTGACAGCATTTAACTGTTACAAAATTTTATAGTTTTGAAATTTATTTCCATACTGGAATAGAATATAAATTTACCCCATTAAAAACTGGACCCCACCAAAAAATTCTTTCACAGGTTGCACTACCCAAGAAACAGGTATAGTGTTTCAAAAATTATAATGTATGCATCAGTTGAGCTCCACTGTTTTATTGCATTTTTATCCTGCTTTTATATAGATAAACATCAATATCTTGTTTGCAAGAACTTTTTAAGTTATTACGATTTGATAAACGTTTCAAAGCTGAAGTTTTTCGGATCGTAATTCATTGAAAAATTTGGTTAAAGATTTCCAGAGTGATAAAAAAATGCAAATAAAAATTTTAAAACCCATCTAAGCAAAGTTAAATGGAATTGTAAATCATTCAGCTGGATTTACAAAAGACTATTTTAAAGGCTCAAACATTTTTTAAGTACAATTAATAACAGGCAGTAATTCAGTGTTGTCATGTTGAAGTATTTTCTCTATTCAACCTAAGGTTTCTTAAAAATATTTTATAGTTCAATGCCTCTCTGTATACTTATAAAAACATTTGTACATTTTGCGAACTTTAATTTAAACTTGGATTAATGGAATATTGAGCCTTGATTGCAATCAATTTTAAATTACATGTGTATATGAACCAAATTCAAGCACATTTCTGTGTTCTAGTTTTCTTAATTTTATGACACCATGATTCTTAACCTAACACAATGCTCCATTAAAATTTATGTTTGCATTCTAATCATAGAGTCAGATAATTTTACTTTATTGGGACTTCTAATCTGAACTGGCAGTAGTATTGACAACGATATAAGATGCTTCAAGTTTGATGGAAAGATTGCACTTTTTTATATTTTATAAATTGAATTTGAAAAGCCAATTTTTATTGGAGTAAATAATTTTATTTTGAAGTTTCCAGTGACAGATATACAGTGATGAAGTCAACATCTTAAGAGCTGGCACATTAATTTCAATAAATGTACAACAAAAAACCCCTTGTAATCTAAAATGAGAGTAAAGTGTTTATTTTTTAAAAAAATAGGTCACGCTTCTTAAAATGAGGCATAAAGTCATGTTATGCAGCTACAAGTGTGAAAGTGTGATCTTCAGGTTTCACCTTCTTTAAAAACCTACTTACCTTAGAAGTAGACACAGAGGTGTCTTTAGCAGATTTATGTCTTCTGGTTTTCATGTATTGGTAAAATCAATATTGTCCCCAAGGTGAGTGGTGACTGCTAACAAGCATTTTGTTCAGATTGTGTGTTTATCATCAACTTTTTGAGAAACTACAACCCATTCTATAATTTTTCATTAGACATGTACTTTCAATTTTGTAGGTCATTGATTCAAACAGGTTTATTGTTAAACAAGCAAACAAAAAAGAATTACAAAACAAAGAAAACTCCATGAAACACTGCTTTCTGTAGCTCAAGTCTACTTCCTATGCCCATATTTCTAAACCTAGCTGACCTTTCCCACTTTCCCACTGATTCACCGATTAGCGGCCTGGATGCTTAGTGTATTTTCCAGATTGTAGCCTGAATTACACAAGCCCACTGGCTGGTAGCCTGAGGACATGGCAGGGGCAGCATCATCATATACTTCCTCATCACTGAGAGGAGGAGTCAGCCGTCCCTAGCCATTTCTGACTCGGAGCCCAAGCACATTTTATTTTATCAGCAAAGCCCTTCTTGCTGTCCTTGAAAGAAAATGTTAGCTATGCTGCTTCTGGAAAGCACCAGGTTATTGCTGGTCATCTTTCTGATTTAACCACATGTTAACATCAGAAATCTATCGACTGCATGTGCATTTCAAAGACTATTAAACAAGAACATAGTAGAAAAATGGAGGTCAAATTCATTCTGGCTTATTTTAGTGCAACCATTATTAAAAATACCTTATTAAAGAAGTAAAGCCAAGACAAAGCTTAACCAGACTGGATGTCAGGACAACAGGTGTAAATCAGGACTGTACTTGCAGCATAGATATACGGTCATTTTAATCATGGATTATTGACAGAGAGAGACCTCATTTTCCTTTCTGAAATGGCTATGGTTTTATGGAGTTAAGTGGTTGATTTCTAACTATTTGTTGAAGCTGCAAAATTATTGGAAAGTATACTGAGCGAATTTCTTCCTCAAGAGAAATATAAGCAAACCATGTGTAGGGCTTTTGATCAAATAATATGGCTGCCACAGCCGAGTAATAATTTCTTATTCAGGATGAGGGTATATGATGGTGTGTAGTTATTGTATCATAGTACACCTTTTTTTTACTACTTAGCTAATGGCAGCAGTATAAATATTGGTTATAATACCTGATAGTTTACTTCAAATTTTATAATAAAAACAAGTTAGAAAATAATTTTTCACCAATAGATCACACCTAAAATAAGAAATAAGTGATTGAACATGGCCAGCATTCAGGATAATGCAAGACTAGGTGTATGAATGTAAAAGTTACCAGTCTTTAGCATGAATCATAAAATGAGGGGGAAAAAAGATACAATTCTGGTCAACATTGTCCAAGATGACTTGATAATATTCTACCTATGATTAATTTGGGTAGTTATATAGTTCATCTACACATAAACTTGCAGGAAGAATAAGCCAGCCTTCCAAAAAAACAAAGGTAATAAATTAGAATAGAATCAAGATAAAAATAAAACATAATACAAAGCCAAACATGGCATCAGAACTTAGAATTCATAAGTTTTATAACATTGTTAGGTATGTTTCATAAAATAAGTTCTTGAGAATCCTCACAAATAATATAAAGTGAAAAATTTTAGTATCTGTGGCTTCACATTGTTCACAAGCTTCACATTGTTCACAAGCTAATGACAAGCTAGATTCTCAGGAGAAATGTTCTTTTTTTCTGATACTAATACGAGTAAAAAAAGATTCTTGGAATGCTACAGAACACCTACTTACATTGAATATTTCTTCTTCTCTTTCTTTAAATAAGTACACCAGGCCTACAGTGATTGCAAAGGAAGCTTGAAACCAGCAATGCCAGGAGCTACGGTAGAGCCAAATTGATGGGTGTCTACCCTGTACAGAATATATTCTCACAGTTGTCACTAGAGAATAAGCGAAGGAGGCTGTATTCACTAGGAGTAAGGGGTATCATTTATCCCTTTTTATCCCTCAATCTAAAATCCAGCACTACCAAGTATGTTCCTTGAGTAAACATATGAGAAGTTTTAGTTACAGGTAATATATGGCTCTGAAATGTTGACACACTGGAAGCAATTGCTTTATTCTCCAACTGTTTCTCATAGAACCTGGTAGAATTTGTGGCCAAATAATTTTCTAAAAATAGATTAATAGCAACTATAAATCATAGAATACACAAAAATTCATTGCTAATTGTATATGTATATATGCATGTTTATGTAATACATAAGTTTATGTATATATACATAAATTTAAGTACATGTATATATATACATAAATATGCACTACATAAATTCATATAGTTGTACATTGTGTACATTTTTGAGGTCCTTATAGCATAAAGTGAGTTATAGAAGTCTTTATATATGTGTCCATGGATTTGCAATACACACATACACACACACATACATACATCCATATGTTCACTTACAGAGTATGTCCCCTTACATAGGCAGAGATAGGCAGTGTTAAGAAGAGTCCTATCCAGCATTAGGAGATATACCTAATGCTAAATGACGAGCTAATGGGTGCAGGAAATCAACATGGCACATGGATACATATGTAACAAACCTGCACATTATGCACATGTACCCTAAAACCTAAAGTATAATAAAAAAAAAAAAAAAGAGTCCTATCTCGCATTTAATAGTGAATATAGGAAAACACAAGGGCATAAAGCATCCTAAATCAAACACCTTTAGTTTACCCTTATCAAACACACACAGAGCACAAACTGATAAGATACAGTGTCATTTTCTTAGTTGCTGATATGTGTGGACTAAGATGTTATGTCAACACAAGTAGCTGGCTTTCAATCTGCTAAAGAAAGCAAAAGCTAATCTAACAGCTCCTTCAGGCTCCTATTATAATGGGAATGGCATCATTAAGTTTAGTTGATACACTTATCATTGAAACGCCAAGCCTTCAAAATGTTACAATGGAACTCACCTTTTAAGTAGTATACCTTTACTTATCTATGCACAAAATATTTGAGAATTTTTGGATTGAATATTTTGAAGGCTATCAGTAGACCTACCTCCTTGTATTTAGTTAATACACTTCTATGTTCTGAAAAAGGGAAAGTCAGTGTCCCAAAGCAAACACTTTAAGAGAAAAAACAGAAGACAGTAAGTCACTGTTATTGTTATTATTATTGTTGTTGTTGTTATTGTTGTTTTGAGACAGACTTTCACTCTTGTCACCCAGGCTGGAATGCAATGACGTGATCTCAGCTCACTGCAACTACTGCCTCCCAGGTTCAAGTGATTCTCCTGCCTCAACCTCCCTAGTAGCTGGGATTACAGGCATGCACTACCACACCCAGCTAATTTTGTATTTTTAGTAGAGACGGGGTTTCACACGTTGGCCAAGCTGGTCTCAAATTCCTGACCTCAGGTGATCTGCCCACCTTGGCCTCCCAAAGTGCTAGGATTGTAGGTGTGAGCCACCAAGTCTGGTCAGCTTTTGTTTTTGTTTTTGTTTTCAATTTAGAATGTTTAAGGCTGGTTGCCGTGGCTCATGACTGTAATTCCAGCACTTTGAGAGGCCGAGGGGGGCGAATCATGAGGTCAGGAGATCGAGAGCAGTCTGACCAACATGGTGAAACCATATCTTTCCTAAAGATACAAAAATTAGCCTAGCGTGGTGGTGTGCGCCTATAGTACCAGCTACTCAGGAGGCTGAAGCAGGAGAATCGCTTGAACCTGGGAGGCGGAGGTTGCAGTGAGCTGAGATCACGCCACTGCACTCCAGCCTGGGAGACAAAGAGAGGCTTGGGATCAAAAAAAAAAAAAAAATAGAAAGAAATACATTTAGTATTTTTTAGTCTATTAGTTGAATCCTTCACAACCCATCAGCTCTCCCTAAAAGGAGCTCCAAACATGCTTTAAAAGTTTTGGAATTTATGTTGGAGATTCAGGTGTCTTTTGCTACCATTCAAGTACCCACTGATGTGCATCTCATCTCTAGAGGATCTATTTCTGTTTCATCAATGGATTTAATTACATATTGTCCCTCAGATGAATTTCTATAGCTTTTAAATTTTGGTTTCTGGTTTTTATTTAAAGTTTGGTTTGCAATTTTAGCTGCAACTTGGTATCCAGGTGCAAAATAAAACCCAAACTTCTAAACTGTCCCCAAATTAATAAATTTTACTTATTCATACATTTAAAATTTGCTCCAAATTTTAATTTATAAGTTAGACAACCATTATAACAAGAATGTATGTATATATATAAATATATATATACGTATACACACATATTTAAATTTTTAATTGAGTTTTTTATGGGATACGATGTTATATAACTTTTTTCATATTAACATAATTATGAAGGAAAATCAAAATAAGCCTGGTATCACAACAGCACTAGAAAAAAGAGCTTATTAAACTTTTGCCAAAAGTGGGATAACAGTTCCATTAGCTCTGTAGAGCTAAATAGAAAGAAAGGACCAAACCAGGAGGTGTTAAATAGGGAGAAAGTAAGAGAAGATTGCAACTTATCTTCATTATCTACCCCTGTCTGGGGATGTTCATTTGGATTGGCTTGGCACAGACAACCAATCCCAATGAAGGTTTAGCAAATACCACCCATCTATTGTGTCATATTGTTTTATGAAATAATCAAACACTTGGTCCCAATTTTCTCACCATTATCAACCATAGAAAAGGGTTAACCAGTTTTTCAATGACTGAGCTCATACTGAGCATACCTTTCTGACTTCCTTTTTTGACTTCCTCTTCCTCTGACCTCTAGGCTCATATTTAAAAGGGTTCTGGGATTAGGACAAGCCCACCTGGATAATCTCTCTACCTTAAGGTCAACTCTTTTGAGCTTTAGTTACATCTACAAAATCCCTTTTTGCCATGTTATGTAATTTAATCACAGACATCATGGACATAACACCAGGGAACATAGATCATGTGTTTGCGTGGGTCATTTTTTAAATGTTATCACTATAAATAACTTATACATATTAGTCACTCTGATAAAAAAAAAAATTCCTATTCCTTGCCCAGTTGCAAAAACTAAGCCACTGTTTAAACCCAGAACATATTGATGGAAGAAGTGGTCATGTTGCTGGGGGTTTAGGTTGAACCCTCTAGCAATACAGTAAACGTGTACTGTAATGATTTCCACAAACCTTAGCCAAAGATACATACAACCTTTTATTCAGGTAGCTATATGGAGGGGAAATGGGAATACCAAATACTTTTTAGGAAAATAGAACATGGGATCTGATTTGACATAAGGCCTGAAGCGTCATCATCGTCCCCTGTTAGAGAGGAGGCATATGGGGGCCAAGTCATAAATTGAGTTCTGGCCTGTGTCTGGCTTCAGAGTATCCCATGGGTGGGTCTATAGACTAACCTAGTGGTTTCCTCAGTTCACACATGTTTGTCTGAGATTAATATACTTGGAAAGTAGAATAACCTATACACTAAATTCTTGGCCTGCAGAATAAAAATTTACTTGAAATGGACCAAGCAGAAGGCTCTGAAAATGCACCCCAACCAAGACAGGATAGTAATTCAAAACAGCATCACATAGGATGGGGATTGTAGTGATTTTTTTCAATCTTAAGGCTCTCAGAGATGCAGGGGTGATGTCCCCATCATAGTTCTGCTTAACTTACCAGTATGACCCTACAAACAAAAAACAGATAAATCTTTGGGAATGATTATAGCTTGCCACACTATTATAAGCTAAACTAAGGAAGAGCAGCTTTCAAGCTGAATTCATGCTCTTTCCATTCAGCCCACAGCCACTGGCTGAACATAGCTGAATTAGATCCTGGTCATTTTGTCCAATGATTTCTACCAGTGATCTTTCTCTACCAATGATCTTTGCTCCACAGCTCTGTGTTGGCTCTTCAAGACATTGTCAGATCAACACTGTAGTCTGAAGCTCTTCATATTCAATCCTGCTTCCTTCTCATCTCTCACAAGAGTTAACCTCAATAAATGTCTTTAACTACTGTCTAGCTTCTGATTCCTGAAGGACCTAACTGATGCAATAATAACTGCAATTAGTTAAAACATGTCAAATGTGTTTCAATTCATGAGTACATAATGTCACACAGAGTTATCTTTGGTCTCCTTTGAAGGATACCAATAAAGCAATTAAGTTTTAGAAATTATAAATGTGTATTTGCATGGGAAAATAAGAGATTATTTTATTATGTTATTTTATCTGATGTTAAGTCTACATTAGTGCTGTCAAACAGTTTATGGGGCAGAGTCATTTCAGTATATATATAAGCTTTCTATTTATGGAAATAGTCTAGCTACTAAATAAAAAATAGATGACAAATTAGGACATGACCATTTTTAACACCAATTTAATTAAATGAATCTAAACTGATCATCAGTGTTTGCTAACACCCAAAGGGTACAGCGAGACTTCACATGCCTCCTGATGGAAATATATAACACCACTTAGGAAGGATTCCTGCAGTAAAATCGAAACTGCATCTAAGTCCGTAGCTATAACTACTGATTTATACAATATATAAGAGTGATAAAATATGTTAAATGTCACCATGAATACAATCAGCAATGTCTATACCCTGGTATGCTACAGAACAAATGACCCAGTGTATTTAAGAAATAAATTGCTGAGAGAGAGAGAGAGAGAGAGATTGAGAGAGAGAGAGAGAGAGATTAAGAGAGAGAGAGAGAGAGAACACCTGTATATTTAAGGGCAATTAAGACAACTACTAACCAATTTGAACTTAAATTTAAGTTTAAGTATATGGACCTTAAAATTATATCTAAATTGTTTCAAAATAATCTGGAAGGTTGAATAGAGGTATAAGAAAAACAACATTGGCCAAGAGTTTGTAATTATTGAGGTTAGATGAAAAGTACGTGAGAGTTTATTATATTGTTCTTTGTTCTGTGGTACATATTTAAAACAACATCTTTTAAGAATTTAACAATTTTAAAAAGACAAAACCTATTTTTGGAGAAAATAATAAATTTCGTTGATTGAACAAGTGATTTTGGTGTTACTAACTAAAAAGAAATTATTTATAATAACATAAACATTCATCCAGTGCACAGTAACCCCTTAGTACATGAATCTCTTAGTCACCTTATATTTTGTCAAATTAAAAACAGGACCACTCAGCTGAATCTTCAGAGATGGGAAAAGTTACTTCTGTCACATTCACAATAACTAGAAAGTCCAGTATCCTCAACTCTTTAAATTTCTATGATATTGGTTCAGTAAAAACCATCTTGAAACATAGCCTCAAACACCCTTTAACTCTCAACCATCTCCTCCTCACCAACCTCTCTCCTCACTCTGCCACTCTGGCCATCTCTCATCCTGTTCCAAACCAGCTGAATGTTGCTGGACAAACACAGCACTAATTAGAGTGATACCTGCATATGCTCATAATTACCAACTTCAGTGTTAATTACTACCAGATTGTCTTTTTATATTTCTTTAGGAAACTAACCTATCACCCCTCCTTCACTGCCACTCCATCTGCTTCATTTTATATGGTCAGAGTACTCAGATTATAACATTTTCCTGCTTAGAAATTTCCAGTGATTTGTCATTCATATAAAATTCAAAGTGTCAATTATGGTATTATTTGAGCTTTGTCTGTATCTCCATCATCATCTTCTGCTATCATGCAGGCTTCTCCAGCTATGCTACATTTATTTAAATTCCCAGAGACCCTCAAAATATATTTGGATTGCTCTGCCCATACTCTGGTTAATTCATGTTTACTCTTCAGTTCTTAAAAGCATACTCAGATACTTCTTTCCAATGTAGGACTCATAGCTTAGCACATTGACCCACTCAGGTAGCTGTGACTATCTGGGAATAAGATTTTCAACGTCAAAATCAGATTTCCTAGATTTGTATCCTGATTCTATCCATTACTAATTGTGTCATTATATAAATTTCTCAACCTGTCTTTAAATAGCACTATCTACATATGTAAAATATATGTAGATAGTATATAATTCCATTCTTACAATATTTTAAGGAATTTTTTACATTTTGTACGTTTTCTTACAATGTAATTCCATTCTTAAAATATTTTAAGTAAGTTTTTACATTTTGCACATGTTCTTACAATATGCAAAATAAAACATAAAATATTGTAAGAATGGAGTTATATAACATACTTAGAGCTTTTAGAACCATGACAAGCATCTTACTAAACACTCAAAAAGTTTCAGTATAATGAAAACATTTTTGATATGTTAACAAGCTGACAAAAATATAGTGAAAGTTCTAATATCTATAATCTTTTTTCCAAACAAGGTCATTGCACATTTTCTCATTTTGTTAAAAATATTTTTATGCAAATTTCTGTATGAGAATAGTCAGTAAAGTGAACTAATAAAGATAAATCACACTACAAAATGAAAGTATATATCAGATATGATTCTATTAGTCCAGCATGGTTCTGCACTGAATAAGACTCACAGTTGTAATGTTATGAAAAACTCTAATGTCTGAATTCAGAAGTTGCCAGCACATGGTTCCAAACACATGGCAGAAATGTCCCCAGGTATTACATTCTCAAAGAAAACCTTCTAATCTAAATAAATAATTAGTTTGAAGACTATATGGGAAGATTTTTTGAGGTATGTTTTTTCTGATGTTACTTGCCTATTTATATATATATTCCTGTCCATTTCCATATCACCATTCCAGAAGACGAAGCATCTGTAATTAGTTTTGTTTTGCAATACACAGCCAAACACCATCTTCTTGGCCTTTGAACTATAAAATTTAACTAAATTATACCATTTATGCTAGAGGTGAGGATGTAGTTTGGAGAATGAGATATCTGTATCATTTACAATAATGTAGACTCAGTATATTGCTTTAAAAATTTATATGATAGCCTTCATATAAAACTTTTAGTTGTTTGAACATGGAATTTAACTTCTTGGAAAGCCCATCTCCCCCTTATTCATTTGGTGAAATCCTACTGATTTCAAAGGACAACTTGATAAAACTCTACAAAGCTTTTTTTTTTTTTAATCCCCATAGCAAAGTTAATCACTTGTTCTATGTGCCTACCAGGAAATTCAGTCATATCCTTCCTAACACATGGTATGTTATTTTATGGTTATCTGATTGGAAAAATTGATTTTTCATCACCAGAGTTTGAGAGTCTTAAAGAAAGTATGGCACATAAAAAATTTTCAGTAAAATTTATTGAAATAATGGGTAAATGTGTATGCTATTAATCTATTCACAATTTTTATAATGTAGGGAATTCTAAAAATCACAATTTACTACTCTTTTCTTCAGCTGGCAGCTATGGCATTATAATAATATCTGTGTTTTAAATAAAATGTCAGCTAAGTATTAAATTCTTATATAATCATATATATGTGATTATGTATACATGATTTTATGTATACATGATTATGGGGTGTGAACTTAAAAAGGGGGAAAATTCACTTTCTGTAAGAAGATCAGGATCACGTAACAGAAATATACACAATTAATGCATTGATAACATTAAGAAATGCAGAAAACTCCAAATTTTTGAAAATTATAGAATACACTTCGAAATAAGACACGGATCACATAAGAAACTATGAAGGAAAAGAAAAATATCTTGAACTTCATTATATTGAAAACATATGAAATGTATGGAGTATAGCTAAACAGCCCCTTAAAATAAAAATGTAGCTTTTGAAAGGGCTGTTGGAGCTCCTTTTGTTGTCAGTTACTCTCAAATAAGTTCCTGTTTTAAGCATCCTTTAGCAATACTTCCACTTGCATTTGGCAATATGTAACTACTTTTATTTAACTGTGCCTGGCTAAATTCAGATTTTATTACTAAAAAGAAAAAGAATGATCAATGTTTAGGTAGACAATAAATTATCTCTGCCAAAGTTTCAACTTCAGAGACAACAAAATATTGCATAATAAAGAATATACAATCACATGTTAATTAGGTAGATTTAATAATTCTACAATGTACATATTATACTTCAAAACATTATATTGTTCATGGTAAATATGATTTTATTGGTCACTTAAAAATGTTTTTAAAAAGAATATGTAATCATAACGTACACTGTGGTTTAAATGTAATGATATTTAAGTAGTCATTCATGCAAACTGAATTTTTATTTAAATATAATTATGGTGAAAATATAATGGTTATATTCAGGAAATTGAAAGCAATAAGGTGATGGGAGCACTAGAAAGGGCGGGATAAGAAAGTCTAATCCTCATCTGGAAATATTAAGTTGCATATGTCGACTTTACATAAAGAATCAAACTCTGTAAAATATTTAAAGAAACTTATTCTGAGCCAAATAAGAGTGACCATGGCCCATGACATAGCCCTCAGGAGGTCCAGAGAACACATGCCAAAAGTGGTCAGGGTACAGCTTGGCTTTATATATTTCAGGGAGGCATGAGGCATCAATCAAATACATTTAAGAAATACATTGGTTTGGTTCAGAAAGGTGTGGCAACTCAAAGCCAGTGGGGGCAGGGGGGCTTCCAGGCTATGGGTAAATTTAAACATTTTCTGGATGACAATTGAGTTTATCTGAAGACCTGGGATTAGTAGAAAGGAATATTCAGGTTAAGATAAAGGATTGTGGAGACCAAGTTTTATTGTGCAGAGGAATCTCTCAGATAGCAGACTTCAGACAGAGAGAGAGAGACAGCAGGTTGTAAAATGTTTTTTAACAGACCTAAAAGGGTACCTGACTCTTAGCTGATGATCTCCTGGATCTGGAAAGGAAGGAAGTAAAACAGAGGGGGAAGGGGATTCTCTGTAGAAGGTGGATTTCTCCCACAAGAGACTTTGAAGGGGAATTTCAAGGTATGGCAAGGAAATATATTTTGGGGTTAAATATTTTTTCCTTGTCTCATAATGCTATGGCAGAGTCGGATTGAAAAACAAGTCACAATATATAGGGTCAAATAAAACCCATCTGATGAGAATTTATGGTTTGCAGGGCATTACTCCCCAGGCCCCTTAGGTAGGAATTTGGGCAAGATAAAAAATCAGACCTTAGTCCTCGAATAGCAGGAAAAATTACGGATAGAGGAGCAAAACTGGTTGAGTAGAGAGAGAACTTTTTTAAAGACTTGTAACCTTATTTCATATGTAAATTATGTAAATGTAATCTTTTTTAAATAATAGAGATTAAATTAAGAATATGCTCAGCTAGAAACTATGAATAATATTCAGAATGTACAGAAGATCATTACTGTCTCTTCCAGTTACTTAAAACAAAAGGTAATACAATTTCCCATCAATAACCAAAAAAATTTAAAAAAAAGAAAAAAGATACGAAGTTATGGGGAAAATGTAAAGAAAAAGTAATAACATTGCCACGAATCCCGCCTTTATGAACAGTGATATCTGTAATATATACACCCAGAAATTTACCATGTAAGGACAGTAAATGACAAAATATAGAGAGAGGACTTTTGCTTCTAACCATAAATTTGTGGCTAAAACTAGGCTTGCCCTCTCTTTAAAAACAACTGGAAAAACTGGAGAAAATACATGGAAAAATCTGTTTGCAGAAATTAGTTAGCAGCCAGTATGGGATTGTGATCCCTGAAAGAAGTAAGACAATTGAAGTGAGCACTGCAATTGCAGTGGATGAAGTAGCAGAGAAAAGTGAAACATACAGAGAAAGAGCTCCAGAAATCTGTGTAGTGCTACCCTTGATTTCTTGACTGAATGGTTTCCACATGTCTGGTGAAATTCAATGAGGCTGGTGTAGGGACCAGTGGAAAACTTCCTCTTAACCCTCTGAAGGTTCACTGAAAATCAAATGATGAAAGACATATTAATAAGAGAAAAGCCATATAAATATATTAATGTGCACGGGGGAGAACCACATAATTATTATGGTACCACACAATGAGGTACAGGTGACTATGTTCCCTCTTTCTTAGGGCAAGTGGAGATGGGAAAGTGTGGATAATTTTAGGGGAATAGTAAATGATTTTTAGGGGAATTCAATGGGCTTGAAGACCCTGCAATGGCCTGCGACAAAGGCTGTTGGGCCCATAGAGCAGACAATGGTTTGTGACAAGAGTCTGTTCTGGTGTTCTGACAAACTTCAATCTTTCTTCCTACAGTATGAGTCCAGTTAATAAAAACTAAGGGAAGGGACTAGAGGTATTGATTTCTTCCTTGGTGTTTCCAGCCTTTGGCAGATAAGGAAACTTTGAAGAACAACTTCATCCTGTGCTTGGGAGAGACAAAGGATGGAGAGACAGGAGGAGAGGAAGGTTAGAAAGACCTTGAGGCTTCTTCAGTTCAGCATCTCAAAGCGCCATATGTGTGGGTATCAGTTGCTGAGCCCCAACAATGGTTGAGAACTACCAGCAACTTATAAACTAACCAATTCTGACGACTTACACGACTCAAAAATGGTATTTTTAACCAGTAAGATTGATAAGACCTTCATTTAAAAACATTGTTTGAAAATTCATAAAGAATACAAACAAAAGTGACATGAGTGAAATTTCAAATAATCTTATGTTTACTGTAAAAATTACAGAAGTTATAGAAAACTTATTAAGTAAAACTCTTGTGTAGTTTTCTTGAATTATTTCAAACATTTAAGGAACAAATAGCACCTGTTTAAAGCATAAATTCCTTCAGGAAAAAATAAAAGAAAATATAATTTATTGATTAACATTATAAAGCCAGAATAACTTTGATAGCAAAAATCAACAAGGATATTATAAGAAAGGAAAATGCATACTAATCTTTCTCATGAACTTAATAAAAAATATGAAAGAAAAATTATTAGAGAACTACATTCTAATTTTATAGTATATAAAATGATTAATATGTCAAGTTCCAAACAGGGTGGGTTTCAGAAATAAAAGTTTGTTGTAATAATTGAAACTCAGCAATGCAATTATCTTTATTTACAGAATAAAAATATTTCAAAAGATTTAGAAAGAAATTAAGGAAATTTAACACTCTTGCAAAATAAACTACTGTTGTCAATCAAAAACGAATTAGGATTGAAGGAAAGCTTTTCCTAAATTATAAAATTACCTTAAAATAGTGCAGAAAATATCATTCTTAATGGTGATTTATTAAAAGTGCTTCCCCTGAGATCAGGCAGGAGACAAAGATGTCCACCATTATCATGTCTAATTCATCACTGCACTGGAAAACAGCTTATGAAGACGTTGAGAAAAAGAAATAAAAGTTATTAGGTTGGTGCAAAAGTAATTGCAGTTTTTGTCATTAAAAGTAATGGCAAAAACCACAATTACATTTGCACCAACCTAGTATCTGTATTGCAATGGAAGAAAACTGGCATTATTTTTGCAAGCATCAAGATTTTGTACATGAGGAATATAAGAATTATATTATTGCTCAAAAATTTATCAAAACTACTAAAAGAATATAAGAAGAGTCCTGGAAGCCAACGTTGGCATACAATACTGTTGCAGCATTTTTTACTCCCATAGTTGAGCAGGCAGGAATGTTACAGCTCTTTTTTTTTTTTTTTTTTTTTTTTTGAGACGGAGTCTTGCTCTGTCACCCAGGCTGGAGTGCAGTGGCGCAATCTCGGCTCACTGCAAGCTCCGCCTCCCGGGTATACGCCATTCTCCTGCCTCAGCCTCTCCGAGTAGCTGGGACTACAGGCGCCCGCCACCACGCCCGGCTAATTTTTTGTATTTTTAGTAGAGACAGGGTTTCACCATGGTCTCGATCTCCTGACCTCGTGATCCGCCTGCCTCGGCCTCCCGAAGTGCTGGGATTACAAGCGTGAGCCACCGCGCCCGACCCTGTTACAGCTCTTTTACTTCTGTTGCCCGCAGCTCGGTGAGGAGGAGCCTAACAGTTCTTTCTCTGTCGCAGTTTGGCAAGTTCCAGGTTCCTGTCTTGTGACCAAGAGGAATAAGGTATGCGGACACAGGTGAGGGGTGAAGGCAGAGTAGCATTTATTGAGTGAAAGAAAAGCTCTTCATAGCAAGAGGGGAACTGAAAGTGGGTCGCCCTCTATGAGGCTATTTCAAGGATTTTTATGGGCTTAGAATGGGGGAATGTATGCTGATTGGTTTATGGCTGGGCTTGGAAAAGGCACCATTTGATTGGTTAAAAGGCATCGTTCAAAAGAACCAATCAAGAGAGAATGGGTAAGATGGAGATGCACTCTGATCCGTGGATTCTATCCAGAACTGATAGCACAGTTTTCAAGCTTTATACTGTCCTTGGCTTGAAGGTTGAGTTTCACTGGGGACCCGTTCCTGTCTGATTAGGAATTTGTCTGTCTCCTGATGCTATCAATACTAATTTTATTTTTTACACTAGCAATTTTTAAAACGCTGTGACTTTTATCTTTGATTTTCATCTTTGAATAAGCCTTACTAAATATGTGCAAGATCTCTACACAGTAATCTACACAGCATAAAGAAAATAAATTAAAGAAAGAGGCAGGTATAATTTTTATGGATTAAAATACAGTATTGGAAAAACTCATCACTGTAAAGACAGCACTTGCTTTCCAATTGAATTACAGATTCTGTGCAACCCCAGTAAGAACCTGTCAGGTTTTTAATAAAAATGATAAGCTGATTCTAAAATTATATATGAAAACAGAGAGCAACATTGAATAATCCATACTATCAGATAGTAACTTACTGTAATATTACAATGTATTAATTCATTTCTCATGCTGCGAATAAAGACATACCCAGGACTGGGTAATTTATAAAGAAAAAGAGGGTTAATGGACTCAGTTCCACATGTCTGGGGAGGCCTCACAATCATGGCAGAAGGCAAAAGGCATATCTTACCTGGCGGCAGACAAGGGAAAATGAGAGCCAACCCTTTTTAACGCATCAGATCTCATGAGACTTACTCACTACCACAAGAACAGTATGGGGGAAACTGCCCCCATGATTCAATTATCTCCCACCAGGTCCCTCCCACAACACATGGGAATTATAGGAGCTACATTTCAAGATGAGATTTGAGTGGGGACACAGCCAAACCATATCATACAATAAATAAACCAGTGAGATACTGATGAAAAGTGAGACAAATGGATCAATGTAACAGAATTGAGGTCCGCAAAAATCATTTGATTTTTGATAGGGCTGATACTATGGTGCAGTTGGGGAAAAGGTCATAATAAATCATACTGGATCAATTAAATATTCATTTAAAAATGTATCCAGACTCTCTCTTCCACATTACATTTTGTTCAAACATCAATTCTTAATGAATTCCACATAAAGCTTTTAAAGGAAAATATAATGATTCTTGTAATCTTAGTGCTCTTGGAGTACAAAACAATTTTTTAAATAGGACATAAAAACTCTACTGTGCTTAAATTAATTATACAATATTAAAAGAAACTATAGACCATTGTTAAATTTGAATTGAAACAAATGATTGGAATCACCTTCTTCTAGTTATCTGTTCATTGGCCTCCATCATTTTTTAAACTTGGGAGAAGAAATCATTAGGATACTGAAAATAAGTTTTAATTTTTTACAGATTTTTTGATGTGTATAACTGATATACAATAAATTGCACATATTTAAAGTGTACAGTATTATAAGTTTGACATACACAGTCATCTAAGATTATGAAAATAAGTATCACTCCAAAAAGTTTCATTACTTCCCTTTGTAATTGTTTTCCTACATTCCCTCCCATTCCTTAGTTCCCCTGTCACTATGCAACCACTGATTTATTGATCTGTTTTCTGTCACTATACATTAATTTGCCTTTTCTAAATTTTATATTAATTTAATTTATGAGTTAAATAGAGCAATATATTCACTTCTTTTACTCATCATAATTATTTTGCATGTACCAATGGTTTTTTTTGTGTGTATTAATAGTTCACTCATTGTAATTTTAATCACTATAATTATTTTTAGGGCATCAAGTTTATTTTTATTTATTGCTAAGTTTGGGCTTCAAAGTGCAAAAAGGCCAATGTTCAATCAAAGCCTTTGACTCCATTTAAGATGAGTTGTGTAACAACTTTAAATACTCTCCTCTGTCACACATAAATATGAAATATTTTTTCTTGCTACCAGCTAGATGTCCTATAATTTGCTGGCTCAGCTATAAGTGCATGCTTTCCTGTAGAATGATTATCTCATAGCTGAGAACAAAGATTTCAAAATCTTAATGGACTAAATTCAAAGGGGACTCTACATGGAGGCATTGTAACATATTGCTAAGTACACAGATTCTTGGTTGTGTATCATCCATGTCCCCTACACTTTTCCATTACTTAAGCATGTGTGACCTTAAGAAACATGCCCCATACCATGGGATACTATCCAGCTATAGGAAAGAACAAAATCATACCCTTTGGAGCAACAGGGATTCAGCTGAAAATCATTAGCTTAAGCAAACTAACACAGAAACAGAAAACTAAATACCACATGTTCTAACTTATAAGTGGGAGCTAAGCATTGGATATATGTGGTCACAAAAATAAGAACAATAGACACTGGGGAATACAATAATGGAGAAGGAGGGGAGAAAAGGTGGAAAACAAACTATCTATTGGGTACTATGCTCACCTATGTTGTAAAACTGCACGTAAAGCCCCTGATTCTAAAATAAAAGCTTTTTTTAAATAAAAGTCATAACTCAGTAACCTTGGTTACCACCTGAAAAACAAAGAAAACAGCAGAAAGGAAATAATATGTATCAATGCATAAAACAATGAAATAGAACACAGAAAAACAATAGGGAAAAATCAATGATGCCAAAAGCTGGTTTGTCGAGATGAATAACATTGATAAATCCCCAGCCACACTGATTGAGGAAAGAAAGAAAGAAGACACAATGTACTAATATCGAGAATGAGACAGCTGACACCACTCAGTATCTACAGGTATTAAAAAAGATACTAAAGGAATATTATAAACCATAAAAAAGAATGACACATTGATACGATATGGATGAGTTTCAGAATAATTATGCTGAGTGAAAGAAGACAGACAGATAAGAGTACATGCTGAATTATTTCATTAATGTAAATTTCTAGAAAATGCAAAGTAACTTATAGTGAGAGTAATCAAGGTAGTGGATGCCTAAGGATCTGGTGGGAGGAGTGAAGGGGAGGGATTTCAAAAAGGGATGTGAAAACTGAAGGGTGATGGATCTGTTATTACCTTGACTGCGGTGATGTTTTCACAGGTACATACATATGTCAGAATGTATCATATTGTACAATTTAAGTATGTGCAATTTATCATATGTCAATTATACTTCAATAAAGCTGTAAAAACAGCAAGTTTTAAATGTTAAAAAATGAAGGAAAGAAATGCACCCCATATTGTGCCTCCTTTCCTCATGTATAACATAGGGCTGATGATAGTATGTAATTAACCAATGTTTGTAAAGATAAAGTGAGTCAATATCTGTAAGGCAGCTAGAACAGGTCCTATTCTCCCACTATGCAAATGTTAGCTGTTGTTATTGGTGGTGGCTATTGTGATGCTGTTGATGACATTTTTTCACAGGAAGCACATACTTCTGACTCACATCAGTGTTGATGAAGCACAATTTTTTTTAGCTTTTGCAACAGAAGGAGATTTTAAAGTGGCTTTGAGACTATAGAGAAAAGAGTGTTTTTAGAAAAGCATGTGTACTGAAGAAGAAAAAGGCATCTGAGCAAAGCTTCATTGAAATTTATGAATGATTCTGAATACAAGAGATAAGCCCTCCTCTCTTACTCATTTATATATGCATTCAAAAAATTTTTTTTGTGCTCACTGACTGACAGATACTATTCTTAGACATTGTGGATAGAGCAGTTAAGAAAGCATTAAATTTGCCCTCATAGAGCTTACATACACCATAGAGAGACCTGAGTGTCACAGAAGATGATAAATGTTAAGTGATATGAAAAAAAATAAAGCAGATTAGAGTGGACATGGTGGGCTAGTGATAGAGTGGGCTGCTATTTCAGAGTATCAGGCAACTCTTAATTCAGGTTATTTTAAAGTAGAGACCTACATACACATGAGGAAAAGCCATATAGGTATCTGGGGGAAGAGTATTTAAGGAAGAGAAAACAGCAAATGTGGAGGCCTCACTCTGGGATCAAGTTCCGCGAACAGTGTGAACAGTGAGGAGACTGGGCCAGTGCATAATGAAGGAGATGGAGAGTGGCAGCAGAGGCAGGAAAAGACGGAAAAGGAGAATGTGAAGGACATGGCACATTTTTGGCTTTTACCTTGAATCAGATAGGAAGCCATTAGAGTCTTCTAAGAGGAAAGCCATAATCCGATTTACATAGGTAAACAACTGTGGAGAATCGAATGCAGAAGGGAAAGCATTTAGAAAAGCGTTGCAGTAGTCCACGTAACCTTCGCTGAAAGTTACTAATAAGCCAAAATGCAGATGCCTTTGATACTGTGAAATCATGGAAGAAGAATGACAGAGAAAAGAAGTGCCACAGCCAAGGAGAGGCTTGCAAAAGTCAATAACGTAAAGCAGGAAAACAGAGAATTCTGTTTTGCACAGAATTCTGCTTTGCATTTGATCTATTCTCTTCACGCTCTGTAATTGTTTCCTGCCAGGCTGCCTTCCTGCCATCCACACATCCCCTTTGAGTGTACTGGCATAAAGTGCAGGTGAATTAGGTCAAGACTTAGATTTTGCCTTCGAGGAATTCATAGAACAGGAGGAGAGTGACATATTCATAGGCAATCACAATATTGAACAGTAGGCACAAGAAAGAGTTATGGAGAAAGTGCTCCTTTGAGCTATTTACAGATCTTTTAGCACAATCTTAGCACAATCTCAGTAGCATTTTTCTAATTCCTTTAAAAGGGACTCCATGTCACAATGTTTGTCCTCTTTATCACTACCCAAATATGCAAATAAAGTTCTGGATGATCACAAGCAAAATTATACTAAACATATATTATTAAATATAAGCAGTTCTAGCAAAATGTTACTAAACATATATTTTTATATATTTTACTAAATAATCTACACTATTATATATTCTACTAAATGTTCTATTAAGCATGTATTATGAAATATATGTTTAGTAGATTTTTCTAGAACTGTTTTGTAGATTGCTGTGTTTATTTAAGTAGTCAATTAGTTACTTAGTTTTACACATCATTTGTTCTGAGATAGGTCATTTTCTCTAGATATTTTTCTAAGAATATCTCATTTTCTTCCAATTTTGCCTGAAGCCCTAATAGACAAGAATTATGTCTTTGTTTCACTTTGAATTAATTAAAAAATTATTATGTGTGTCTTTAATAACAATTAGCAATCATAGTGATTTTCCTTTCAATATTTCATCTGGAAAAGGGCATTTTAATTATTTTTTTATTTGTTTATACCAACCATTTCCCCTCCAAAATGACATATTCCTCCATGCTTATACAATCATTCTTTTATGCAAACTAACAGCTGCAGAGAATAATCTGTCTGTGACAGTGGTTTTTTTTTTTTTATTTTTCCCAGAAATTACTTTGAGTTTCTTGAAAGAAGAAAAAATAACTTGCAAGTGTTTAGTTGCCTGACTCTGTCATGGATTTACAATTTTGTTAAGTTAAATAATTTAATTGTCAAATACCACAAATTTTGAATAAATTAATATTACTGGCCACCTTCCCCTTTCCCATTATTCAATATGTTTCAGACTTGTCATTTCATTTGTAACAAATGTTTGTTAGTTTACAAAATGGTGACATACACATACAGTAGGCTCACAACAATGTATTAATATTTATTATATTCAGAAGATTACAGAAAAGCCATGACCTTTTAGAGCACATGTTACTCTCCTTAAATATGGTCATTTGCTTTGGGTTAAATAATTCTACACTGTGAAAAATATTTTAAGTTTTCATTTATAAAAGAGTTCCTTGCCTTTTTTAAAATCATAGACTCTTTAGAGCACATTTTGGGTTATGAAGGTTTTTTTTTCATTTTGTATCCTTTAATATGGAGATAATTTCTCTCCTAGGGAATAACATTAAACTATCTACATTTTTTAAAATTACATAAAAATGGATAAAAAGTTGTGAATAGAAAATCCACAAATGGAAAAAAACCAAAATTTTGTAAATATAGAAAAGTCATAATTAATAGTGAAAGAAATTAAATTTAAGATATAATTTACTTGAGAATGATTATTTAAAAATAATAATACTGGCAAGGATATATTGAAACAGGTATTTGTGAGCTACTGATATAATATAAATGTATACAACTCTTGTGTAAAACACTGGTCATATGACTCGAAAATCTTACATATTCTTACACCTGCTGATGTAGTAAGACTATGATGCATGAATTCTAAGAAAATTACATTTTGGAAAATAGATTTTTGTATAACGATATAAATTGTGCCATCATTTCATCAAAACAAGAGAGAGAGAGAAACTCAATTATTAAAAATTAGGGAACATTGAAAAACTCAGGAATTTTAAACTGGTAGTCTGTAAGCACTGTAAACATAATTCCTCCTAAATACGCTTGCACAATATTTTTAATAAAAATTCCTTTCCTTTCTATTTTCTATGTTAGCTGCCTGGTAGCTGAAGACATTTTAAATGTATGATGACTGAATCAACTTATATAAAATCCGTAGCATTAAGAATTGTTTTAGCCTTTCATAATGATATTTACAAAATAGCTACAACAAGTATTTTAAATTTTGAATTATTTAGAATTATATACCCTCACTGCCAATAGGAATAAAAATCTCCCTGAAATAGGTTTAATAATAATACACTAATAAGTTTAGCAGGGGTTATGTTTTGGATGTAAAATTATAAATGATTTTTCTTTCTTCTTTGCGTTTTTTATATCTAAATACATGAAAAAAAACTAAAAATTCCAGAGAGACAGTGGACATGCCTGAAACATAGGCCTGAAAAAACCACAATTAGTAGCTAGTGGAAGTTTCATCTAAATCTGCAGAGTACATTTCCAGAGATGGCCTCTTTTTGTACTGGTGTTAATTTCCTAAGAAAGAAAAGGCCCTTCCTCATTTTATTTGTGCAGAAAGTGTTAGAAAACTAATGCATGCATGCATCTGGAATATTATTTACCAGCTTTGAAATTGCTAGTATTCATGTTGCATTTTTGAATATTCAACATTCATTAGTGATCCTAATGAATCTATTTTGACTTATGTATGCAACAATAATAGTATTACTTATTCACTTCGTTATGGAAGAAGAAAGAGAAGCTTCTATATTCCACAATGTCCCTCAAATTACTTGAAAATCAGGACTCTGGCAAAGCATTTGTTTTGTAATCCTAATAATAATTTCTCTCTTTTTTTGTTACTCACTCATGTTTAGCATTTCAACCTAAATTCAATGCAGAATCACAATTTTCTTTTGTAAGAAACATTTTATTCAATACTTTGTATTTTATTTATTTTAACGTCTGGAGAGTTCATGTAACGTTAATAGGGTGAATGCCTGATGACTGAGCCTTTGAAGTAGTTTAGGTCAAATGACCCTTTGTAGTAGCTTAAAGGAAGCCTCAGGAGATTGTGCTCAAGCTCAACTCCTCTCTGACAGAGTCCTCACAGAGGTTTTCTGCCAAAAATTGTTCACTTCACGGGTATTATTAACACATTTTTGCCTGAAAACCTTTGCATACCAAGATCTGTAGGTTATATGTGAAATTAAGTTTTTTAATAAAATTTCAGAAATGGAATATTCATAAGCTACCGTTGTCAGAGCTGTGAGGTTTTGGCACTGGCTTGGCTCTCATTTCCTTAGAGAATCACTGACTATAAAACCCATTTCTCAGAATAGCAGGAAGTAAAAATAATTGTCAAATACTGGTTTATGCCTTCATTTTTTAATCTCAGTCATTTCTGCAATTCTGACTGCCTGCCTTGCATAAGAATCTGAAGCTGATATAAGAACCCCAGTGGTACCCATTCCTTTACCTTGACATATTCTAGTGTTAATTTCTAGTCGCACACAGGAATTTACCACTCTGGCCTTAACTAGTCATGAGAATAAATGCAAGAGCCTGTAATCCCAGCACTTTGGGAGGCCGAAGTAGGCAGATCCCTTGAGCTCAGAAGTTTGAGACCAGCCTGGGCAACATGGTGAAACCTCGTCTTACAAAAAATACAAAAATTCACCGGGCATGGTGGCACATGCCTGTAGGCTTAGCTACTTGGGAGACTGAAGCAAGAGGATTCCTGGAGCCAGGAGGTCAAGACTGCAGTGAGCCAAGATTGTGCCACTGCACTCCAGCCTGAGCCACAAAGCAAGACTCTGTCTCCAATTAAAAAATAATAATAAGGTGCAAAAATGATCATTTAAGTTCCTCCTTGCAGCAATATAAATATAATGAGCAGAGGGTCCCTGGGAGTTTTTGTTGCATTCTTCTTTATACTTGATACATAATATTATTGTTGCCTTCTTAATCTCAAATGTTATTCAATGTTGCACATTTTGTGGTGGTTCTATACAGTCACGGATCTGGAAAAAACGTGAAACAAACATACAGAACAAAACAAGAAACATGATATTTGTATTAAAATACCTAAGACAAGAATAATTTTTCGTGTAAAGTAAAGTAAAATAGACAATGTTAAGAGAATTTTGGGAGAGTCATTGCCACTTTATTCCCACATGGTCAGTCTGTCAGTCAAAATAAATAGTAAAGGTGAGTCTAGTTTGTTCTAACGCAAGAAACTTAAGAAAGGTCAAAAAGAGGTTAAAAAAAAAATAGGCTGTTATAAATGTGTGCAGTCTCAAGAGGTATTCCGTAAAGATTGCATGAGTTGGGAGTGGAAGTAGTTGCAGAATTTACTAGTGTTCCATACTTAACACTTGAGAAATGAAGTGGAAAGTCACCTGGATATAAATACAGCAGAAAAAAAGTGGAGAAAAAGGAAAGTACAGACCTAATGGTTAAGCACAGTTGTCATTTTATCTGGTTCACATAAGTAATTAATTTATTCTATTCCCAGACATATCTCTTATTAATTTGGGTTAGAAATAATTTTGAGTTAGAATCATTGGTAGAAATTATTTGATATATTTGGAATGCTAACGGTTGTGACAATCAGAGAATAATTTACTTCCTTTCTTTCATCAGCACATTTCTTAGTGATTCCTTAGACTTCAGATCCTGGCACTTTCTTGGCAGATGTTTTCCACATTTTTTCTTTTATAGATGTAGAAACAGGGACACTGAGAAATTAACATACTTTTGGTTAATACACTAAAGAAGAGGAATAGTATCAAGTTTTCTTCCAAAGTCAGAGTTCTTTCTACTGCATTATGACTCTTGCTATTATACCATATAGGGAAGTTGGGGAAGAAACATAGAAAATATAAAAGCTTTAAGTCTGTTTTAGAAAATAAACCTGCTATAATTCTCTGTGTTATATCATACCCACACTGGTAGCATACATCTAAGTCATGATTTTCCACTGGCTTTCAAATACAATCTGAAAGCATTAGCACACCATGACCTGGCCCTTGGTCTCCACAATGTGTCTTCACTGTTATATTTAATTCTACTTACTCATCATCCATCCCCTCAAACTGGACTTGGCATGCTTCTGATCTTTACACTCCTGCAATTATGCAGTCACCTCTGTACCTTTGTTCTTTCCCCTCATCTAAATGCTGCCTATTCATGTAGCATTACCAGATACCCTAGCCAGAAAGACTCTTACTGTTCTTCGAATTTCCATAAGAATTCTATCTACGGTGGTCTCTCTCAAGACAGATCTCTTCCATTTTGCTCATCATGATGGGTGTCTGTATAGATATTATCTGCTCTGCTAGTGTGTATTAACATGTGATGATAGGACCTGTGTCTTTAACTAGTAACCTTCAATATTCAGTAAGGGTTACCTGGAGATCCCAGTTACCTGAAGATCCCAGGTACGTGAATAGGTGGGCTCTTTCCTGTTTGGTGTCACAAAGCAAATATGGGAAACACTAAGTGGGCACTGAGCAGCGTGGGCTTTATTTGATGGCCTGAAACAGAGAAGTCGGAGCACAGCTCCCACGTCTACTTCTCAGCTCCCAAGAACAAAGAAGTTATAGATACAGGGCATCTTTAATAAAATACTTGGGTGTTAAAAGCAAGGGGGGGAATATTTATGCTTTTCTTGGGAAAAGATGGAGACTTTTCTGGAATCAGGGAGTCACCTCTTTTCTGTCCTTTTTTTGGTCTCTCTCAGTCATTGTCATGGTGATAGTCTACTATCATGGTGCCAGGGGACATGTAATTTAGTATGGAAATTGGATTATAATGAAGCTAGATATTCTTCAGAGGATGAGTAAGCTGCCACTTTGAATTTTGCCAGCGCTGACTGGTTTAGTCGTAAGAAAGAACTTCTGACCACAGACATTGGTTTCCTAAAAATAAGTAGAGCTAAGGCTGAGTAGGAATTTAGCAATGTCATGTAGGCATTGTATTAGGCAACAGAAGCCAGGTGGGATGTAGCTAAGTCCCATAGGCACTGCAATGAGTAACATAAGAAGACAATTAAAAAATTGTTGAATGAATAAGAGATATTCTAGGAGTAAAATATTTTGCAATGTTTTGTAGCCATCCACAATTTTAAATTGTTTTGTAATGGGAAGACAATAAAACCAAGTTAAATAAATTGCTTATTACCGCTGATCTAAAAAATATTTCAGGCATATTTATATATATGTATGCTACATTTAAATAATTATTCATTAAAATTCTCTATTAAAAACACCATATTTATAAAATATGTCTTACAATATAATATGAGAGCAAAATCATTAGGTCCATGGAGATTTATGATAAAGTATACAGAACACTGAATTAAGAGTTAGAAGACCTGACTCACTCCTGTACAACTTACCATGTCAACTTGTGCAATACATTATGCTTATAAATTTCAGTTTCTTTGTATGTTAAATGCAAAGAATGTAATCGCCCAATTGGTTTTTCCTGCCAGCTGCACAGACAAAATTTGATTCACTGAGACAATGGCTTGAAGTAAAGAGTTTAATTGATGTGAGACCAGCCCACATGGGAGAACTGGACTTATCACTCAAATCGGTCTCCCCAAAGGCTCAGAGGTTATGGTTTTTCAAGGACCATATGGTGGCAGGGGGATAGAGAATGGGGACTGTCGATTGATTGGGGGTGAAATCATAGGGATTTGGGAAATGGTCCTTGTGTGTTGAATCCTCTTCTGGGTGGGGCCACAGGACTGATTGAATCATGAGTTGTGGGTTTAGAAATGCAGAAATTTGGCTGGGCACGGTGGCTCACACCTGTAATCTTAGCAGTTTGGGAGGCTGAGGCGGGTGGATCATGAGGTTAGGAGTTCGAGACCAGCCTGGCCAATATGGTGAAAACCTGTCCCTCCTAAGAATACAAAAATTAGCCAGGCGTGGTGGCATCTGCCTGTAATGTCAGCTACTCAGGAGGCTGAGGCAGGAGAATTTCTTGAACCTGGGAGGTGAGGGTTGCAATGAGCGGAGATTGTGTCATTGCACTCCAGCCTGGGTAACAGCGAGACTCCATCTCAAAAAAAAAAAAAAAAAAAAAAAAAAAAAAACAGAAATGCCAAAGAAAAAAAAAAACAGAAATGCAGACATTTGAAAAAATCTCAAAAGACCAATGTTACTTTATACAATAGTGATGTTATCTGCAGAAATAATTGGCAAAATTACAAAACTTGAGACCTCCAGAACAATGACTGGTTATCATTTAACCATGCCTACATCTAGCAGAATTCAGGCCCCTCTCATACTCCTATCCTTATGGCCTATCATTAGTTTTACAAAGGCCATTTAGTTTTGGGGAAAGGCTACCATCCTCTTTGCTTTAAGATTAAACTATACACTAAATTTCTACCAAAGTTAGCTTGGCCTACACCCAGGAATGACCAAGGACCAAGGACTGGTTGGAGGTAAGAAGCAAGATGGAGACAATGATGTCAGATTTCTCTTACAGTCATAAGTTTGCAAAGGTGATTTCAATAATATTACGTATCTAAAAACTTGATTAATGATTTCATGAAAACACTATAGAGAGAACATATACTATATAGAGAACATTATAAATTAAAGTTTATGTGTTACTCTATGTAACATACAAATACCAATACTAATTTTAAATGAAGACATCTTCAAAAAACAGACTGACCTGTGAACAAATAATCATGCTACATTGTGGAAAAAAATGCTACAATAGACATATATAAAACGTGTATGTTAGGTGTATAGATTGCTTTCCTGTCTCATATCTCTTATCAACATTTATCAAGGAAGCTCTATTACTGTTTTAAAGAATTTCTTCCCAAGATTTCACTATATTATTTTCAGGAAAATACAAAATTTCAACATTATAGATTGTTACTCTGGTGCTACTGAGTTTGAAATAAAAATAATGAAATGTTTTATTATTCTAACAATTTTAGTTAAGTGTTAATAATAAATACCCTACCACTGACAATAATAGAAAATTCACGAAAAAATTGGTCCATAGGTCCTACATTTCAAAAACTTTTCTATTATTCAACAAAAACATTTTTATTTTTTCTTTCTTATTCTTATTGATAACTTAATAGAGTATATAGTCTTGTATTGATATTTATTTTTACTCACATTTTAAAAATATTTTAATATTACTTGGTATCTGATTTTTGCTTTTCAAATGATGGTTTTTAGACTGGAGTTCAAGCTTTTTACTTTTAAAAGTGACGACATGCTTTTGATATCCTAAAGATTTGCTGGCATTTCTAGGTGTGAATTTATTTTTATTTTGTTGCTCAGAACTTGTCATGCTTCCTGAATCCAAGGACATTATTTCTTAACATTCACATCTTTTCCATCTCTTTATTTCTCTAGACTGCCTTATAAAATGGTTTTCAACATCTATCTTTCAGTGGATATAGTCTTCCTCTGGGTCTAATATATCATTTTATGTTTTTCTTTTTAATGTTTTAAAAAATAGTTCTAGAATGTGCATACTGTTACTTCCCAATCTGCTTGTCCTTTAAAAAGTTTTTTCTTTTCTTATAAATGGTTTAATTATTTAAATAATTTATATAATTATTATAAACATAATCATTTTGTATTCTACTCACATATACATTATTGAGATCTAATTACCCCTACTATTTATTTTGTCTGATAAATAGACTCCAAGAAATGAATATTGATTATTTTTGTGTCTTGTAATGTTTAGTTACAAGATCATGTTTGATTGGGATTATTTTCCTTTATTTCTCCCTATGAGAATCCCTTGTGTTTGGGTTGTAAGTGTATCTTTTTAGCATGATTTTGTATTTGATTCATCCAGAAGCCTAGCCTAAATCAAAATATTATGGTAATTTTGTGATGGGGTTCAGGAACAATGCAGTAGGTCTAAACTTGATATTTAAAAGAAAAAACTGCGTTCTTTAAAAGTAGCTTAGAAATTATTAATAATGCAAAATATACAACTGTAGAGTATGATGATAGCAGTAATAATAGCCAAATAAATATGGTTTTAAAAAATTCAAACACTGGCATATTTAAACTAAACACTGTATTGGTCCATTTTCACACAGCTGTAAAGCTACTACCCAAGACTGAGTAATTCATAAATAAAAGAGGTTTAATTGACTCACAGCTCTGCATGGCTGGGGAGACCACAACAAACTTACAATCATGGTGGAAGGTGTAAAGGAAACAGTCACGTCTTACATAGAAGCAGGCAAGAGAGCATGTGACAGAAAGCGAAGGGGGAAGAGCTCCTATAAAACCATCAGATCTCATGAGAACTCACTCACTATCATGAGAACATGATAGAGGAAACTGCCTCTATGATCCTATCACCTCCCATCAGGTCTCTCCTTGAACAGTTGCAGATTACAATTCAAGATGGGATTTGGGTGGGGACACAAAGTCTAACCATATCTGACACGAAGCCCCCATTAACAAGATGTGTATATGTGCATGTGTGGGGTTTTATTCTGTGATAAATGTATGCGCACAATGGGATTTGCCAAATTTGAGAGGCTAGAGAAAATTAATAATTCTATAATAGTGTGTGTATATGAAAAGGTAGGACATTGAATTATACAGATGGCATCCCAGAGATATCTTTAATGCATATGGAGTTGTCTGGAAAAGTGACATGCAAACAGTAGTTGCTTAATACATGCTTGAAGTTTTTAGCTTAAAAAACGTATAATTATAATTATGTTTTTAATGATAAGGCTTAGGGCAAAAGAAACACATACAAGGGAAGAAGTTAGGCTACAACAATAATTATCCAGGTAAAAACTCATTAAGATGGTGGTAGTGGAAATAAGTATTGATTTTTAGACTCTAGAGATATTGCAGAGGTAATACTAAGAGAACAGTATGAAAATTTGGATCTGAGACTGAAGAAAAAAAGTTTAAAATATTATTATTATTTTTATAGTTTCCCAATTTATAAAAAGATTGGAAATAAGAGATATTTTAGAGGAGAAAATTAGTGCTTGATTGGGACTTTATGAGTTTGAAATTCCTCCAGGAACTTTACATACATGGGTACTATATACCTCATTACAAACGTTTATCAGGGAGTATTCACCACACAAGCAAAAGTTAAATTTCTATGACTGAATCAGATTTCTAGAATAGAATGTGAGTGGGAAATGAAAATATTAAAGATGGAGTCTTGATGATTGCATGCTTATTTACACAAGTTGAAAAAGAGTTATCAACTAAAAAGAAACTGTCAAAAATGAGGAATTAGGAAAGAGTTGTAATCTAAAACATAGAGCAGAAGAATTTTATGGTGAATTACTTCAATAATCAGTGCTAAAGAGGAGAATTTAACAAAGCCATTTGATTCAACAGGTAAAAAGATGTTGCTGATATTAACTGAAACATTTTCTGAAGTGGGGTGCATGCTTACTTGCTTAAATAAGTTGAAGCAATGGGATCTCCATAATTTCTACATATCAGAAGCTGTATTGCTGCAGACCCTTGTGGAGCAGTTGACAGGACTTGGAATTGTATTTATAAAGCACTTTGCATAAGATTGAGAAAACATTAATGTCCTTATAAGATGATGGTGAGGGGGTTGTGGACTGCAAGATTTTATTGAGAATGTGGTAAAGCAACCCTCCCCAACTGGAAGTTGTGGAAGTAGAGGTAGTCTGTAATGCCAGAAATTATGGTAAAGCAAAAAGAAGAGTTAATGAGGACTTACGTTGAGAAGGAACAAAGTAAAATTTACTTTCAGACTGAAAGGAAGGAGGCAGAACTTTAGGCTATAATGTCTAAAACCTACAATTAATCAGATTCACTTCATATAATGTGAAAACCAATTACTGGTATCCATTTTAAATTCTTTATATGTTTTAGAGAATTATTTAACATAATAAAGAAATATCCAAAATAAAACAACAAAATATATCTAAAATAAATTTTCCTTTCAGTACGTTCTATACACACACACACACACACACACACACACACACACATATATACACACACACACTTCTTTGGGGTAGGGATAAAAGGCCA
Source organism: Hylobates moloch (assembly GCF_009828535.3). Classification (NCBI taxonomy): domain Eukaryota; kingdom Metazoa; phylum Chordata; class Mammalia; order Primates; family Hylobatidae; genus Hylobates; species Hylobates moloch. The sequence continues at coordinate 60,486,013 of NW_026652278.1, read as the reverse complement.
CAGTACCTAAATATGTAGATGAAGGTCAGTGATGGTCTATTGGTCATCTCAAATGTGCAGTGCTTGATCTCTTTTGCACTTGATGTGGCTCTCACTATGCATTTGATCTGCCATAACCTTTCATAAAGTGAGATGTAGACCTCCTGAATAGAGAACTCACCTTGCAGTGCTAAGAGAGTGAAGGCACAGCAGGCAACCCACATTGACAGCTGTGTCATTGAGCCATAAAAACTCAAGGTTTTTACACTTAATGAATCCTAATATTTTGGTGGACATGATTGGCGTACACTTGCCTTAGCTACTACCACCAATACAATTTCAGTTATATATATGTAAATTAGATTAAAATGTATTGATCAGTTTCAGATGAAGTAGACTTTGTTGGAGGCAAGTGGCTCTTAGTGGTGTGCTGGGGCGTAATCTGCACACACTATATTACCACCACATAATCTATACAAAAAACATCACAGACACATAAACTAACATGTCAAACAGAGAAATGTTAATGTTGAAATTAAAGGAAAGAGAGGAAATAATCGGGGAAACAAATTTTCAGAATAATAGGGTTTGAAATGAAATTTAATGCATAGATCAATAACTGTTTTAGAGGAGAGCGGGAATAGTCCATTTCTTAAGAGTTAAGAAAAATGGAATTGTAGAAGAGTTAAATTGGACCAGACTATGTAAACCAAAGAGATGTTATATATAACAGTTTGTACTTCTCTGACTACACAGAAAAAAATATCATCAGCTAATGGAAAGGGGCAGATGAGTAGAAAGCAGTACCTACTGAAAACGTGGAAAAGATGTGGCATAAGAGAAGAATCAGACAAGCAGCAAGTAAAATAATGGTCCAATGAGGTAAGAGGCTATGAATCTGTACTGGTGCCAGTAGGCATAGTAATGAGATTTTTTCCAGTGAAACTTAGTATTATAAGATTAAAAATTAAGCTAAATAGTCATACAAGGCTAAGGTTCAAGATCTTTATGTACAGCTGGAATTATTTTAAGTGAACCAAACACCAATTTCACCTGATAAACTGTGTCCAGGGTTAATGCAATTTTCAGCAGTTTCATGAAACAGTAATTATTTTTCAAATGTGCAATGGTGTTTTCATGGAGCCTTCCAAACCATGGCCTGCACTATATACAGGAGAAAGAATAATCAAGGACTAGATTTATTAAGTCTAATAATATTATCTTTAAAAATGTAAACATATATGCTTATCCATTTGTTAGATACTTTTTAAAAGGCATCATTTAATTCTAAATCTGCACGGTAAAATTTATACATGATTTTCAGAAATACAAGATTAATTCTGAAGCGTCCTATGACTTAATAATATAATATGAAATAGAATGATAAACTATTTTAGGAGTAGAAGAACATCTGATTATAACATTTTGCCACTATTAGTTTTATACTAAGACTTCACTGAGGAAGAAAAATGGAACTCTCATATACTATAGAAAGCAGCAGTGTGGTTCAAATTTTCATAGTGTCCTTTAAGAATGTGCTAAAAATTCTCTAGAGTAAAATTGCCCCATAAGTTAATATGGAGAAGTAAAATATTAATAGATGTTTCAAATAGATTTATCAATGTACACAAGAGATAATTTTTACAAAGCATTTCTTGGGAAATTAAGGGGAAAAACCCATAATTTAGAACAAGTTCATAATGCTGTCTGTGTTATTTTCACACTTTTACTAGTTTGTAATTCCCTAACATTTGACACAATTTATGCTTATACAATCCAATTTGACTCAACTCATTGAAAACAATGTGGTATACACAGGAACCATGAAATTGGTTGTATAACTGATACAAGTGCTAAACTGGAAATAGATAAGTAAAAGAGTCTGTCCAGAAATAAAAATTAAAGTCCCAAGCTGGATTAACCCTAGATCAAATATTCACAAGTTGTATTCCTGCATGTATTTTACAAAATTTAGTTACTGATGCATTTAGAGGTTAGCCTGGGAATGCAAGGAGCATTCAACACTGTGAAATTTCACAACTTATATGATATTTCAAACATTTTCAAAACTAATTCCCATTTTTGGTCTTAAAACAACAATAATTTATTATTTATCACACTTTTTTTGTTGGATAATCTCAGTTGGACCATGTAGCTGGTCTGGTTTGGAGTCATTCATGCATCTATAGTCAGACGGTAGCTGGGACTGGAAGTTCTTTTCTTTTTTTTTAAAGAAACTCTTAGTGATCTCAGAATAGAGAAAAATGTCCCTGGAATATTTAGATGAAATGTTTCTTATCTTTAAGAAATTCTAGCAAATGTCATATTAAATGATCAAACAAAAATACTTTATCAGTTAAAAATCACTTAGCTGATGCTTAGGTAATGAATTGCAGCAAGGAAATAATCAATGGAAATATCGGAGAGGAACATAAAGATTATTTTAGAGGATGTAGTTATCTATCTGAAAAATTAAGAGAACCAATTGAGAATAAACACATGCTATTTAGAAATAAGAATAGCTATTAACGTGAGTAGTAATATGTTCAACTTACACATGCATGCCCACGTGCACCTACACACACACACACACATGCACTGAATATCCTATTATAATTGTTAAATAACATATAAAATGAGGTCCCCACCTTATGAGAGAAACAGATTATAAAATGTCTCAAAATGATCCTGGCATAAAAAGGTATACAACTTATTTCAAAATGATAAAAGTGCTCGAATGAGCAAAACAAACAAACAAATGAAAAACAAACAAAAAAACTCCACACCAAATTCTGATTGAGAAAATCCCAAAGTTTCAATATTAAAGATGTTTAGTTTCAACAAAATAATCTTAAATTTCAATGGAATTTTAATATAAGCTCAAATTACAATTTTTATGAATTTCGACTTCAGTGTTTCAAGTTTATCGGGGAAAAGGTTGTGAAATGAAAGTTAATTTTATTTTGCAAAAGAAGAAAAGGGAACTTTCTCTGCAATATATCAACACATACAATGAAGTTATAATTGTTCAAAAAATATAGTCTTGGTGCAGGTGGAGAAACAGAAGTGTCCAGAAAAAAAATCTGGGCAAATTGAAGTTAAAAAATCTATAATAATATTAGAGAAAAATATTTATTTTTGTAATCATGGGGTAGTGAAGCACTTTCAAATAACCAACAAAACTCAGAAGCCAAAATATAAAATTTGACATATAACTATATAAAATTGACATAGGTTTGATGTGGTGGCTCATGCCTGTAATTCCAACACTTTGGGAGGTTGTGGCAGGAGGACATCCTGAGCCCAGGAGTTCAAGGCTGCAGTGAGCTATGATAATGCTATTTCTCTCTAGTCTGGGCAATATAGTGATACCCTGTCCCCAGTAATAATAATAATAAACAATACATTTATATAAAGGAGTCATAATACACATTTAAAGTAAGTAAAATATTGGGAGAAAATATTTTCACAGATAATAAAAATGTAAGGCTGGGTGTGGTGGCTCATGGTTGTAATCCCAGCACTTTAGGAGGTCAGGGTGGGCAAACTACTTCAGCCCAGGAATTTGAGATCAGCCTGGGTATCATGGCAAAACCACATCTCTACCAAAAATACAAAAATTAGCCAGGTATGGTAGCACACACCTGTAGTCCCAGCTACTTGGGAGGCTGAAGCTGGAGGATCAATAGAGTCCAGGAGGTCAAGGCTTCAGTGGGCCTTGATCACACCACTGTACTCCAGTCTGTGAGACAGAATAAGACTGTGTCAAAAAAAAAAAAAAAAAAAAAAAAAGAAAAGAAAAGAAAAAGAAAAAAAGAAGGAAAAATAAAAAGGTAAAATGTAAAACAATATTTTCAAAAAATATTAAATTTCAAATTACCCAACAGATAAATAAGCATGGCCAATGATTATAAATTACTGCATAAATAGATATAAATAAATATATTAAAATTTGCCTAATTCTATCATTTATCAAGTTGCCTAAGAGATGAATATAATAATACTATATATACTACTGGTATCAGTTATGTTTGTTCAGTATTTCTGGGTGGCAATTGGGAAAGCCTAACAAGATTTAAAGTGTTTATGCCCTTGTACCTAGCAATTCTATTTCTAGATTTTTTTTTACAGAAGAAATACAAAGTGCACATCTGTTCTTTTTATGAACACTTATGTTGTGTCTACATTTAGCTATTATGTACAAAGTTGTGAAACATTCTTATACTCATCTTTTTGTAGACATAAATGTTCATTTCTGAGTAATGATTTAAGTATCTTTGCTGGATCAAAGGTAGGGATATATTTTAAATTTGTAAGAAACTGCTAAATGATTTTTACGTAGTGGTTTTACTATTTTACATTACCAGAGTGATGTACCAGAGGTCCACTTGCTTTGCATTCTCTTCAACATCCAGTATTATTAATATATTTAATTTCAATCATTGTAGTGGGTATGCAATAGTAAGTCATTCTTGTTTTAACTTTCATTTTCTTGTTAACTAGTGATTTTCAACATCTTTTCACGTACTTTTTTGCCATTTGTGTATCCTGTTTCATAAAGTTTCTGCTTAAGACTATTGCTCATTTTTGTTGAATTGTTTGTTATTTTATTATTGTTTCGTAGAAACAATTTACACGCGCTTTATCTAAGTTATTTTGATATACATATTGTAAATACTTCTCAGCTTGTTGCTTTTTTCATTTTCATAAAAGTCTTTGTTTTCCCTTGCTTTATAGACAAATAAAAATTGTCTGTGTTTTAGGTGTACCAACTATGTTTTGATGTATTTATATATTGTGAAATGTTTACTACAATCAAGCTAATTAACATTTATCACCTCACATAGTTATAATGTTTTGTGTTTATAGTGAGAACACTTCACATCTAATCTCTTAATTTCCAGCATACAATACAGTATTATTAATGGTAGTCACCATGCTGTACATTAGATCTCCAGACTTACTCATCTTATAACTGAACATCTGTGCCCTTGGACCCAAATCTCCCCATTTCCACCACATAAGAAGCTTTAATTTTAACAAAATAAATGTTTTTTAGTTGTAAATATTTGGAAAACTCTAATGGTCCATTAATATGGCAATGTGTAGATAAACAGTGTTACATCCATTGATATGGAAAATATGCAGCAATTTAAAATGATAAGGTAGGTTTTAAGTATTAACATGGGAAAGTTTTCAAGATACAGGATAAGTAAAAAATAATCCAATTGATGGATGACATATAGTCGAATTCTCTTAATGTGAAAATCTGTATGTCTTTATGTGTACACACACTTACAAAAATGTAAATACATAAGAAATGGCATCCTAGTGCATACATTAACTTATTAACAGTGGTTATTTGTAAGAAAATAAGTAAGTTGTAAGTGATCATCTACAACATAATTTACTTGAGATGTTTCTGTTATTGCCTAAAAATGCCCAGAGAACATTTTTTATTTTATTTTATTTTATTTTATTTTATTTTATTTTATTTTATTTTATT
>NW_026652278.1:60443532-60480518 GCF_009828535.3 Hylobates moloch | reverse complement strand
TTTTATTTTATTTTATTTTATTTTATTTTATTTTATTTTATTTTATTATTTTATTTTAAATAGGGTCTGTCTTTGTCACCCAGGCTGGAGTGCACTGGCACAATCATGGCTCACTGCAGCCTCCACATCAAGGCTCAATCAAGCCTCCTGCCTAAGCCTCCTGAGTAGCTAGAACTAGAGGCACGCACCACCACACCTGGCTAGTTTTCCTATTTTTTGTTTTGTTTTGTGGAGACAGGGGTCTTACTATGTTGCTTAGGCTTGCTCAAACTCCTGGGCTCAAATGATTCTCCTGCACTGGCCTCCCAATGTGCTGATCACAGGCATGAGCCAACATACCTGACCTTAGGGAATATTTTCCATAGTGTATTTTTAAATAGTGAAGGATGAAAATTATTGGAATTATTATGATAGCTTAATATAAATCCAATGACAAATATAAATATACGATGGTAATAGTTCAAATATTTGTTATTTAAATAGATTTAATACATGGTTATAGATGAAAAACTTCAGGAATAAAACTTAAGCACAGAGGTAGAAATATGCAAGCCATTTTAAGAAACAGAAAATTATTTTGGTTGCAAAACAGGCAGTGAAACTTAGAAAGTAGTTTACAGTCACATGTTTCTAACATAAGATTTTTATAAAATTTAATATAGTTTGAGTATTAGATAATACATGTCTTAGACAAAACCACATGTCACTCTGAGCTATGTACCATAAAGATGAATCTGACATTAGAATGCCCAATAGGTTGAAACAAACAAAAAGTGAAAATAGCAAGGGAAATTTTCAGCATTTATAGTCTACATAAGAAATCAAACTGTGGTAGGACCACATATAAAATAAAAGAAGCAGATTTGGTTAACTGGGAGAATAGTGATCCTATCTGCAATGATGAACAAGAAAAACAGGTTTTCAAAAGACATCAGTAATTTATAAAATATGTTATACTCATACATATTGTTTCTGATAGATATGTTTTCCCAAAACTGCCAAATTGTGTTTAAAATTCTTCCTCTTTCCATATCATAGTGGGCAGTGGATGGTCACCCTGTTGATCAAAATAAAAATCATTGGAATCATACTAGATGCTTTTCCACCATTAATTCCACATCCAATCAACAAAAAGTTCTGTAAATTTTATATTCTAACTATGTCTCAAATCTGCCCACTATTCTCTATGATCATTGCAACTAACTGAAATTATGTGTTCACCACTTTTTGCCTAGGCAACTCTAACACCTTCCCTAATGAATCCGTTATCAACATTCTTACCTTCACTTTAATCTGCTTCCCACATGGCTGCTAAAATGTTCTCTCTAAAATACAAAACTGACGAAGTCACACTGCAAGTTACATAATCCCAATGCTCCCAATATACTTTGAATATTGGGAGCATTGGGAATATATATATATCTGACCATGTCACTCTTCACTCAAGTTACACAATCCCAATGCATATATAGGGTTCTGTGATCAACCTATATGTGTGTGTGTGTGTGTGTGTGTGTGTGTATATACATATATTCAAAGTATATTGGGAGCACTGGAGTGTAGGTGTGTGTGGGTGTTTATATATATATATACATAAACACACACATACACACACACACACACACATATATATATAGGTTGAATAATGTTCAATCAACTTACGACACTCATTTTGATGGACTCCTCACCTTGGATTTCACATTTCTCAGCATATTTTCTCTGCAATAAAGTCATTATGAAATATTGACAATTCCTCACAGGAGCCTTGCCCTCATTCCTCTTTCTGTTTGCTTGTGATCTTCCGACTGCTTGGAATGCATATCTTGTGACTATCCACAAATTTTCTTCTGGGGATACAAGTTAGGTATGATGGTAAGAGTCACCTCTTCCAAGAAGGCTTCTAATACTGCTCTCACTGAGCATCTTTTCTTTTTCTTTCTTTCTTACTTTCTTTCTTTCTTTCTTTCTTTCTTTCTTTCTTTCTTTCTTTCTTTCTTTTTTCTTTCTTTCTTTCTTTCCTTTCTTCCTTCCTTCCTTCCTTCCTTCCTTCCTTCCTTCCTTCCTTCCTTCCTTTCTTTCTTTCTTTTCTTTTCTTTTTCTTTTTCTTTTTTTGAGACGGAGTCTCTCTGTTGCCCAGGCTGGAGTGCAGTGGTGCAATCTTGGCTCACTGCATGTCTGAGCATTTTTCACAAAGGATTATGCATGTTTTACAGATCTATGCTCTACTTGAATAATCAACTCCTTTGAAGATAGAAACTGAACTTTTTCCTGGCTAGATTACTATGTTTTGGCATACAAACTGTCATTTTAAATGATTGATAATTTTAATTACACGTATAATTTATAGAAAGATTTCTCCATTATATTTTGGGGGGGATACAAATCTTATCTTCTAAAGTTATTTCTAGAAATAAACATTTAAATATGAAGATGATCTTATGTTGCAATTTCACACCTCTAGCAATACTAGCACCTTTGCTGTTCTCTGAGCACACTGAATGTGCCCCACTGCTTAGTGCTTCTATTTGGAATGTTTTTCCTCATATTGCCTCCTAGATACTTCCCCTACTCTCTGAAAATTTGACATAAATGTCACCTTTTTAATGAGGCCCACCATCATTCCTCTTGTTCTTTCTAAACTTGCTCAACATTTTTATTTCTGTTTTCCACAGCATCTAACGCACTATAATTTATTTTTGTTAGTTTTATTGCTGTTTAGATCTTCTTTCCTCACTAGAAAGTAAGCTCCATGAGTGCTAGTAATTGTTTATCTAAATTTCTGGAATAGTACTTTACATACAGTAGATGCTCAATAAATATTTACTGATTGAAGAGATGGAATCTCAGGAAAAACCTATCCAAAGTGTTTTTTCTCAGCTCTCACTCAACAATAATCACAGTAGCGTTCTGTGATAAAATATGTGAGGTTGTTTTTCCCCACACACCAAGAAAGAAATCAACTCTGCAGCACATATTAGCTGGGCTTCCTCCAATTCAATTCTGACACTATCTACCTGGAGAGAGCATCAAATCCCACAGGTTGAGGGCTCAGTCCCACAAGACTGCCCCCTCTTCAGACACAGTAGCATGTCTGGGCCTCTGGAACTTCTGACCAACTGGCTTCACATTGGGGTAACCCAGACTTTGTATTTAGGTTAAATTAATTTGCTAGAGTGGCTCACAAAACTCAGAGAAATACATTTACTGGTTAATTATAAAGGATATTTATATCCCTTATATTCCTTGCACTTTCAATTCATCTGTTTCTTTCAGGCACATCTTTATAGAAAATATTTTCTTGACTATATTTAAATCTTTTCTTTCTGCCCTACATTGTACTTAAAAACCTGCAACCACAACTTTGAAAGTAAAGGTTGATTACAACCATCCTCACATAGGATTAATCAAATGTGATTAAAAGTATTAGATAGCCTAATGCAAAATATGTATTAAAGAACCAGATCATTATTGCCATAAATATTAGAAATTTTAAGAGATAATGAATAAATATTCTGTACTGTACTGAAAATAAGCTTGTAAGTTTTTGTAAGAGAAGCTGGAATGTGTAAAAAGCCCACGGAGAATTTAGAAAATGGTAACCGGCCGGGCGCGGTGGCTCACGCTTGTAATCCCAGCACTTTGGGAGGCCGAGGCGGGCGGATCACGAGGTCAGGAGATCGAGACCACAGTGAAACCCCGTCTCTACTAAAAATACAAAAAAATTAGCCGGGCGTGGTGGCGGGCGCCTGTAGTCCCAGCTACTCTGAGAGGCTGAGGCAGGAGAATGGCGTGAACCCGGGAGGCGGAGCTTGCAGTGAGCCGAGATCGCGCCACTGCACTCCAGCCTGGGTGACGCAGCGAGACTCCGTCTCAAAAAAAAAAAAAAAAAAAAGAAAATGGTAACCATCTTGCTAACCATTCAAGGCTTCAAAAGAGTTAATTTGAAGTCAATTCAAAGAGGAATAGGCATTAACTCAGAGAAAATATTCCACTGATGGTTAGCAAGGCAGTCATATTCACTACAACTTAACATTCTCATTTTTGTGATTGTAGAAATCACATGTAATGACTCTCATTCAAATTTAGCATAAAACACTAGTTTCAAACTACTACTTTCTATTCATCTCTGTCACTTTACTTTTCATTTTCAAAGCCAGGTAGATGTAAATTTAATTTACCAGCTGGTGGGGAAATGTTTGTAAATCATCAGAAAATGCCTAATCATAACTCAATATACCTGTATCTCAAAAGTAATAAAACTAGTACACGATATCAATATTATATCACAGAGGAGCTAAATTAAAGCAACGATGTTTAAAAATGTGAGATTCTTCAATACCCTTTCTTTTTACCATTGATTTGAGGGATTTGTTTCCTTGGAAAAGTGAAAAGATTTTGGAAATTTTCAAAATTATTTTATGATATATATACAGTATGTCAGTAATAATCCTAATTTGCATTAATTTAAGTAGTGATAGGCTTTAAAACTAAAATCAGCATTAGAAAAGTGATAGTCCTGTTCATGTTGGTCAACTTTGAGAAAGAATGCCACACAAAACACAACTTGGCCTTGGTGGTGGAAGCTGGGGGAACAGATCATTGCTTTGTTAAAGATAAGTACCCTATTTATCCTATATTATTAAACAGTGGATTGAGTTAATGCAATTAATTGCTTTGGCACTTAAATATCCGAGGTTGAGAAGCTAAACTTTATCTCAGATTTGGAGCTTCAAAGACAGCTTTCAAATAACGATCATGTGAGTGACCTTGGTTACCATTCCAATCTTTCAAAAGGGCTGGTTGAAATCCTACTTCAGAAAGTACAAGGAAACAGTTTATGAAAAAATAAATGCTGAGTATTTTTAATTCTCTCCTCCTAGTTTAATCTACCAGTTAAAATCCAAAGAGTCTGTTTCCGAAAACTGGTTATCACCTGGAGTCACACTAATATAGGTTCATATTCTTGTTCTTGAAATGTACTAGCTCTTTAGTCTTGAGCACCTCACACTTTGGCTCTGAGTTTGTTGAGCAGAGATTTGAGAAAGACAACAATATCTAACTTTTAGGCATATTTTGAGACTTAATGGGATAATATTTACAAATGCTTGGTATAGTCTGTGTTTCAGTAAATAAGTCAATACAGTACATATTAGCTATTATTTGATTATGATGACTATAACAGAGGCTCCTGCTGCTTTCCTCACTACTACCACCTAAGAGATAGCATTAAGACCCAGAATGTCACTAAAAACAAGAAAAGGACTGTTCAAACTCAAGTCTTTTGAAAAACCTTTATTGAAAAACTTTAAGAAAAAAATTAAACAATGTGAGTTTGATTGCATTTTCACATTAGGTTCAATCTAGGGAGAGTCACTGGTACAGCTCTTTAACCTTCCTTGGTTATGTTCCTCATGCTATTTTGCCAAGGTACTGTCACAGTCCTTTTATAATATATTTCTTGATTTCAATGCATGGGTATAATTTCACTGTTTTGAAGATGGCTATATCACACCATGGGTCCTCAAAGTGTTTTAATTAGTACACATCCTTCAGATTGTCTGTGGTTGTTGAGATTTTTTTTAATGCAAATATCCAACTATACACCTCGCTTTTTCTGGAATAGCTACTGTAGCAGAACAGATGTTTGGCATTATCATACAGCATATTAACATCTGTCTTTTACCCTTTCCCCTTTTAAAAAATAGGTTTCTCTCTTTAATTTTCACCTGCAATGGGTAAAGATGATGCTCTAAAAACTTTTCCAGAGACAGTTTTTTTTTTTTTTTCTGTGCACTATATCTTATATAGTACAGTCAGCTATCCATAAATTTATTTCTTCCACGAGATTCTAATTTCCTATGTGTGGGGACTGGATTAATCATCTTTGGTTTCCCTGAAAACAACTGGAAGTTGTCCAAAATGTTGAAATCTGGGTGAAATTTATTTGTATATTAGTCATGATAGCCCTTGTGTCATCATTGGTTTGGAGACTTAGTGAGACAAATGCCAATGACTTCACTTGCCATAGAAATAATCTCGTTTTAAACCCTGTTATGTCCGTTCATTTCACCTCTATTAAGGTACTTGAACAGAAAATGCCACTAGCCATAAAGAGCATTGAGTGGCTATTAGTCTATCAGCACTTGGGTGTCCTGTTCTGTAGTTGACATGATTGAAGGAGTGACTTCACTGTGGGAGACTCTTGAGATTTGGGCAGTAAAACGGGTATTGCGAATATATTTTGTTTTCGTTCTTAAACCCATTCACTGTCTTCTAGTAACTCCAGCAAACCTGTGTATATTCACTTTCTTACTCCATCTCAGCACATATGCGTCATTTAAGTAAAAGTTTAGTTTTAGCTCAGTTGTTGAGAGTGTCACCTAGGCCAGACTCAACTAGATTATCATGTTCCCCTGATTATCATGAATAATTTTGGGGTGGACAAACAGCCTAAGCAGACGAAATGAAAAGCCATGCAGTATTTTATTTTAACGTTAAGACAGGGTCAGTGACATTTCCAGCTGGTGTTGAATCTAAGAGAATGTGAAGTCTAAGTTTGCTATGAACATCTTCCTTCCTCCAGGGAAAAGATGGCTCGAGATTAAAACCAGTTGAAGGAATGTGAACACAAGAAGTATGGAGAGGAAATAGAAGAACACAGAATTTGCCCCACTGACATTTTTGAAGCCCTTGAATCAAGCAATGACTAAAGTTAGAACTTGCAAAATTAAATAATTTAAACTTAAAACTGTTAGGACATTAAATTATTTGAATCTTGAGAGAAAGGTGACTATGTGGCCTGAGTAATGTAGCAGCTGCGGCTTCTGCTTCTCTAGTTTTAGATGAATTCCCTTCCTTGTTCTTGTACTGTAGATGATTAGGAAAGACTGAAAACATGCCAGAGATAAGACCTCCCTCAAGTCCATTACCCCTCCTTATGGACTGTTAAAGCAATCTTTCTTAAAATGCAGCAAATGATAACCAATCAAATTGCTGTAACATACATATCATCTTCATATGGAGAATGGTGCAACCCTGTTAAACTTTTCTATCTCTTCCTGTATAAGTGAAACCTTAACTTCACCACTTTGGAGCACTGACTCTACTCATCTGGAGTCTGTCTTACCTGGGTGGCTGTCCTCAAGATTTGTATTCAAATGATTTCTATAGTTCTATAGAAGTTCTATAGTTAATCACACCTTCTGAATTTCATTATTTAAGGTTAACAAACTGTGCTGAACTATTCAGACATGTTAATTAATATGCAGCCATTTTTCTTAAGGTACAAGTGGCTTCTAGTCACCTGCAATCAATTAGTCCTTACTATTATAATATAATGATGTGTTTAAATGTAACTCTTATGCAATAGTCTGGAGGTTTTTGGATCATGATTCCTTATAATAGGCTTATGATTGTAAACGCAATAGAGTCAAACTAAAGGGATTAGACCTATATGTGTATGACACAGAGTACACCTCCTTTTTTCCCACCTGTAGTCACAACTGGTTGTTAGGCAATATGCCTGTAGTTAGTATTTCTAGATCCTAATGTCCTCCGGATTTGAAGGCCTTCTTGCGACCAAAAAGTCAAATGACTTAACAATATATACATTTCAGAATGTAAGTCAGATATCTATCAAAGCAACATAGCACACTATAATGGAAGCAAAAATAAAGTTGAAATAAAGTTGAAAAGTTGAATAAAGTTGAAAAATAAAGTTGAAACCTAAATGGATTTAGGTGTAAATTTCAGTTGCAACCAGTGGATGGATGTATGACCACAAATGTTTTAGGTTATCTATTTAAGTTTAGTTTCCTCATGTACATATGAGGGTAAAGCTGGGCATGGTTGTTCATGCCTGTAATCCCAGAACATTGGGAAGCCAAGGTGGGAGGATCACTTGAGGCCTGAGTTTGAGACCAGCCTGTGCAACATGGCAGAACTGCATCTCTACAAATAATTATATATAAAAATTAGCCAGGTGTAGTGATGCACACCTGTAGTCCCAGATACTCAGAGGACTGAGATGAAGGGATTGCTTGAGCCCAGGAGTTTGAGGCTGCAATGAGCTATGATTGCATTACTGCACTCCAGCCTGGGCAACAAAGCAGGAACATGTCCCTTAAAAAAAAAAAAAATTGTTTAAATAAAAATAAATAAAATTTTAATGAGGGTAAAATATCAGTAGTATAAGGCTGTTTTATTGACTGTATAGCACCATATTTGTTAAACAGTACTACTCTGTTTAAGATATTTTAGGTACATTTAGACCCTTTTTTTCTATTGTTTGGGATTAATTTTGTCCCTTAGCTAATCACATCATCCTCTGGCTAATACAAAGAAAAAGGAGTGCCTATGCAGAGAAAGGTGAGATAGAAAACATATATATATATAGCTATATCTGCAAAACCTAAAATAATCATTGGCGAAGTGCCATTTTAGTAAAGTAGCAAAATAAAAATGTCATCATGAAATTCATAGCTTTCACATGTAAAGCAATACCTATGCAAAATACCTATGTACAAATTTAATAAGAAATGTACAAAATGACTATGTTTGTACTGAAAGCCTCAAAATAAAACAAAAAAGTAAATTATACCCAAATTGACTTACACATTTAGAGTAATCGTAATACAAGTTATTTTTTTGTCTACTGGAGAGAGATGTTGATTATATATCATTTTGAAGAATATACACACAGAATATCTGATATTGGTTAGAGATATTCTTCTTGGTTATTGTCAAAGCAAAATTTTACCAAAGTTAAACAAGCATGGTAGCATTTATTTAAGGAGACTGCAATAGGGGAGTGAGGGCAGAACTCAGTCAGAGCACAACTTTGATGAAAGAAAGTATTGTAGAATTTCTAAGAACTGGAGTTAGTTGATTATAGGCCAACTGTGTTTGCTAATTGGCCTTTACCCAGAGGACAATTAGACTTTCTCCTATCTTTATGACGGGAGGTGGTTTTATAACCCAGAGTAAGACATCCATGGAAGTTAGGTTTCTGTCCTTGCAGAGAGACTGGGGGATATGAGCACTATCTTCCTTGATGATTACATTTTAAAGGGATGACTCCCAGATACTTGGGAAAGACATTCCTGACTTGCAAACTGGTAAGAAGCTTCTAAAAAGATTTCCATTTCAAAGGGGCAGAGACAGAATTTTAATTATAAGTTTTCTAAAGCAAATGCTGTAAGAAAATTGAAGTCAGGGGTCTAGCGTCATGGAAAAGACTATCTAAAGTTTAACCAAGCTGAGCCCAGCATTAAGGCCTTCTTTGTCAATATTAAATAATAATAATTATCACTACTTTTTATAATTAATAATTTGATAACTTGTTTTAATTCTATTTTAAGTACATTTATCATTTAAACAGTTGGTAATTTCTATATGAACAGGCAAATATTTCTCTGGCTAGGTTCATAAGTAAACCGTCTGAGGCAAAAGCTTATAGTTAAGGATTTATTTCTAACTATACTTATAATAGTTAAGTATAGTTAAGCTATACTTATAATAGTTAAGTATAGTTAAGCTCTACTTATAATAGTTAAGTGTAGTTAAGCTATACTTATAATAGTTAAGTATAGTTAAGCTATACTTACAATTATAGCTTAACTATAAGCTAAGCAGAGTTAAGCTATACTTATAAGTTAACTATAAGCTAAGTATAGTTAGTTATACTCTTTAGTGTAAGGATTATAGCTAACTATACTTAGCTTATATTGAGGATTATAGCTAAATATACTTAAATTATGGTTAAGAATGCAGACTTAAGAGAGAAGTGAAGGAAAGGGAAAGTGAGGCAGGATAGAAAGGAGAGGTGATTTGAGGGAGTATGTTACTCAGATACCACAGCTTTGACTTGATTGCTCAGTCTCGTGGTATTTCTTTTGTTAAAAGAAAACTTCAGACAAATTAAATTTGATGCAGTTTAATTGGGCCAAAAGAAACAATTCATGAATCGGGCAGTCTCCAGAATCACAGCAGATTGAGAGAGACTCCAGGGGTGCCTCATGGTCAGAACAAATTTATAGACAAAAAAAGTAAAGTGACATACAGCGCCAGAAGTGAGGTACAGAAACAGCTGGATTGGTTACAGGTGGGCGTTTGTCTTGTTTGAACACAGTTTGAACTCTCCGCAGTCTATGAGTGGTTAAAGTATGGCCACTGGGATTAGCCAACATTCAGCTATTGTTACAGGCACATACTCCTAAGTTAGGTTTTTAATCTTGTCTGCCTATTAAGCTAGGTTATGGTTCATCCACAGGAGTCAAATATAGAAATATGGAGTCCTTCTCATGCCATTTTTAGTTTGCTTTAACACTTTAGAGAAACCAAATGAAATACTGCTTTTGGCTGGGTGCAGTGGGTCATAAGTGTAGTCCCAATACTTTGGAAGGCCTAAGCAGGTGGATTGTTTGAGGCCAGGAGTTTGAGACCAGTGTGGGCAGTACAAAGAGACCCTCATCTCTACAAAATATTTTCAAAATAAGATAATTAGCCAGATGTGGTGGGACATGCCTGTAGTCCCATCTACCTGGGAGTCTGAGATGGGAACATTGCTTGAGCTCAGAAGTCTGAGGCTGCAGTGAGCCATGATTGTGCTGCTGAACTCCAGCTGATACAACAGAGTGAGATCCTGTCACTTCAGGAAAACAAAACAAAACAAACCAAACAAACAAAAAAACCTTCTTTTGAGAATAGCCTATCTGGGAGAAGATAAAGGAAATAATTTATGGACAGTTCCTCTTATTTTCAATTTTCCACTGGCAAAATTCCCCTGCCCTTCCCTGTTGCATCACTTGGCCTGTTCTGGCCATGGGAGAAGTATCACAGAAAGCCAAAGTAGCCACATGTCCAATGAGGCAAGAGCATAAAAGTAGCAATCTTTCTTGGCCAGTTAGTGCCATCAGAGTCTCCTCAATTTGTAGTGGTAGAAATTAGCCAAGTTATGTCTATGGGCAAACTACCTTGAGAAATGGAGAAACAACAAATGCTATTGCTTGAACAGCTCAGGTGGCATCTGAAATAAGCGAAGAAAATGTGTTATAATAAGGGTATAGGAACAACTGAATAGCCATATGGGAAGACTGGATTCATTCTTTACGATGTAAAACAGAATGTATTTTAAACAGGTTAAAATTCTAAATGGAAAAATTAAAGTTATACAAGTCATAGAATAAACCATGGGTATATCCCCTGTAAGCAGGGAAAGGGGAAAATTGTTTACTATGGCTTAACCCTCCCCCACCAAAAAAAGGTAAAAGATTAATGAATTTGACTACATGAAAAAATGTTTGACATGACAAAAATAAGCAAAACCAAAATATAAGTAACAAACTGATACTTATCTCAAAAATACATTGCCAAAAATAAAAAAAAAACTGATTTGGCATAAAGCTATTCACTACATTATACTAATAATTGTCAAAGACAGAAAGCCCCTTAAATGTCTTTCAATAAGTATTGGTTGAAAACCAGTTTGCATTTGGTTGCATCCAAATGAAGCACTGAGCAACTATAAAAAGAAATATCTATGTATTATTTTGCATATATTCTTAAGAAAAGAAAGACACAGAAAAGCAAATAGGATTGCTAATATTTATGTGGGAATATAGGTAGTATATGTATTTTTCTATTTGTATTTTTTAAAATATATTAATAACACAAATCTAATAGTAATTGCTACCTATAGCAAAAGGAAAGAATAGTGTCAATAGGATAGAGCTAAAGGCTAGATCACACTAAACCATGTAAATATTTTACAAAATTAAAGCCTAAATTTAACATTTAAAAAGGCAATTAGTGAAATTAAAAAAAATAAATTAACAACTTAAGCATAACTCTTTATCAACTTGGTGGTATGGTCATGCAGAGAATAACTATAAAATAACTGTGAAACAGCCTTTTGCTTGTCCATATATAATAGTATATATCTTTATGCAAATAATGACAATAACATTGAAATCTAAATCTATATTACTGCATTCGTAAATCTTATTTTTAATATTGATATTCAACATCTATTTATGTAACTTTTATATGTGTGTGTGCACACATATATAAATATTTTAGCATAAGATAAACATATGTAAATAATAAGGCCAGGCACGGTGACTCATTCCTGTAATCCCAAAGCTTTGGGAGGTAAAAAATAGGAGGATTGCTTGAAGCCAGGAGTTTGAGACCAGCTAGAGCAGCACAACAAGACCCCATCTCTACAAATAAATACATCAATAAATTAGGCATGGTGGTGCACACCTGTAGTTCTAGCTAGTTGGGAAGCTGAGATAAGAGCATTGCTTGAGCCCAGGAGTCTGAGCTTGCAGTAAGCTATGAATGCACCACTACACTCCAGCCTAGATAACAAAGAAAGACTCTGACTCAAAAAAAAAAGTATATAGATAATGAATCAAAAATAACAATTAAAAACTTGACAACCTTAAATCATGAACTTACAATATCAGTATAAAAATATAATTAATTTTTCTAAAAAACGTGCATAGTTTCTATCTCTCTCGCTAAATATGATGGCACTAACAACCTAGTAACATTTAGCAGCCCTAGCATCTTTAAATACCTGGTCTTCAAATACCAATTCCCACTAAAAAATGCTAGTACTCCTTAGAGAATGAGCTGATTTTTGTTGTTGTTATTTTGAGCAAGACATTTCCAAGATGAGGCTGGAATATTTTATTTGGCTTGAAGGCCAGAAAACTTTCCAGACATAATGATGTTATATCTATAGGAATAGGAAAGCAATTTGAAAAGGCTCTCACTGGGGAAAAATGAGATCATCTAAATATCAAAAATGATAACTGCAGTGGATGTAACATCAAAGAAACAAAAATCTGTAGGTTTAAGATAATGCTCCATAAATATATTTAAAAATAAAAAGTCACTGATGATTTTTAAAATTAATTAGATCACCAACTCACTATTCCAAAAATTTAAACATAAAGTTAAATAAGTAAACATTGATATGTCTTTCCTACACAGACTATATTTTAGAGAAATTATATCATTAATGAAGAAAATTTATCAATTTTTTCCTAGAAGAGTCATAGCTAGTAAATGCAAAAGAGATATAAGAATTAGAAAAGCTAGCACTTTACAATCCCCTTAGGATGCTAAACTCTCTAGGTAAAATGTTGATAGCTTAATAATGGATTGAATCAGATTGACAACACTTCACTCAATCTTAACATCATTTAATTTGAAATGTGTATACAGAAAAATCTATGAAGTGTGCTTGCTATAAAAAAGAAAGAAAGGAAGGAAGGGAGGGAGGGGAGGGAAGAAGGGAGGGAGGGAGGAAGCAGGAGGGGGAGGAAATGCAAATCTAAAAACCCCTGTATATTTAAATACCAGTTTATATAAATTTATGGAATAAAGCAACACGATAAGAGTCTACAAAATGATATACTCATCTAAATGCAAAATGTAGGAAATATATCTGGAGTGGAGAAAACTGTTATGTAAAAAATTTATTAAAGGAACTATCAGCCAAACGAGTAGACTTTGGATACTTATTTGAGCTAACAAATAGGAAAAGAATAGTTTTGTGGTAGGTGGTGAAAATTGAACACACTGAGCCTTGGATATTAAGAAATTATTATTTATTTTGTTTTACGGTTATGTTTTTTAAAGTCTTTATTACAGTTACATAATAAAATATTTTAAAAAATAATAAAACATAAACCTTTAGCAGAAATAATGGGTGAGATATCACAAGAATGGAAGATACTGGTATTTGTTGAAGTTGGGTAAAATTACATGGAGGTAATTATTTTTATCTTTGTTTATGTTAGAAAAAATTTGTAATAAAAATTTAAACTAAAAATAAGTAAATAAAAATTAAATGCCTAAAGAGTAGACAATTGAAAAGACCAAATATCCTCAGTAATACCTAAGGAATTTACTAGGAAATCTCACTTGGCAGGGAGTGAGAAAGACAGTAGGGCTGGTTATTTGCCTAATAATTTTCATGCCTCATCTTCCATAATTTTTATAAGAAATTCTTTCTTTTTCAGATTTAACTCTCATCCTAAGGAGGGAAGGGGACCCTTGAAGACACTTTTCTTTAACAGCCACTGCCCTGTTAGCTCAGTACCTGTGTTTTTAAAGCCACAGTAGTATAAGAAATAGTAGAGTAGGTTTTTCTTTTTTTTTTTTTTTTGGAGACAGAGTCTCACTCTGTCACTAGGCTGGAGTGCAGTGGCATGATCTCGGCTCACTGCAACCTCTGCCTCCTGGTTCAAGTGATTCTCCTGCCTCAGCTTTCCGAGTAGCTGGGACTACGGGCGCGTGCCACCATGCCCAGCTAATTTTTGTATTTTTAGTAGAGACAGGGTTTCACCATGTTGGCCAGGATGGTCTCGATCTCTTGACCTCGTAATCTGCCCCCCTCGGGCTCCCAAAGTGCTGGAATTACAGGCATGAGCCACAATGTCCGGCCGAGTAGGTTTCTTTTATTCAATTTTAAATTCAAAATTGGGACAAAAATTACCTTAATTTGATTTACTGATAAAATGTTTTAATCTCTAAAATATTGAAATCATAGGAATAGATATAAAAGTAATAATTTTCCCTCTTTATAACAGGTAATGAAAGTTGAAAAACCTCAAGGGACAATGTTATTTGACCCATAATTCCAGGAAATCTATTAATAACCTAGACTTTTATTAATGACAAAAAAAGGTAAAAACTTGTCTAATGTAGTATGCAAAACTACTTTTAAATTCAAACAATAATAGACAAATCTTCAATTACTTTTGCAAATTAAAGAGGCATTCTTTCAAAATCAAACAAGATTGTAATGTTTATTTATCTGCCATAAAATAGTTGATATTTTCTGGTTTATTCTTTCTGGAAATATAAATCTGTGGCCCTAAAAATTAACTATAGAACTATTTAAAATTTTACATTTATATTTCATGTTTGTTTTATTGTCTAGTAGTTTAATTATCTTCCTAATATCACAAATATTAAAACAATTCCATACTTCAAATCTTAACAAATGAAATCACTAAATATAACACATTCAGTACACTCTATGAGATATAAAATTCATATCCAATTAGAAAATTACTACTGTCTGAGTCAGATCATCTTTTGTATAGATTAACCTTTTTCCAATAAAAGACAGTAAGAGTACATATTTAATGAATATAAATGTTCCTGTATTATCACTCAGCTCTGCACCTGAATATCCATTTGTCTGCTTTCTCCTCTTGGATATGCTCATGTCCAAACCAGAATTCTGTTTTCCTACAAACCTGAATCTCTTCCTGTAATCTTTATCTCTATGAATGCACTATAATGCTTCTATATGCCTAAATAAGAAAATAAGTGGCCATTTTAAGTTATTTCCCTCTACTATTTTCCATTTGAAATCAATGTCTCAGTCTGGTTAATTCAATTTCTTGGTGTTTTGGTATTTTACTTCACCTTTAAAATTTAATTATGGCCCTCAGCATTGTATATCTACATCCTGCAACAAATATATTAGTTTCTTACTGCCAAGTCATCCATCCATTCATTCATGCATGCCTATCTTCATTCAATAAATATTTATTAAAAATCAACTATGTGTCAAGCACTACTCTATCTGCTGGGATATAGCAGCTAAAAGAAAAAAAAAAAAAAAGAACAAAATTGCCTTCCATCATAGAAATTACATCCTGGTGGAAATGTATTGTGAATGTGTCCCATGATTGTGCTAGCAGGATAATATAATCTGTAATCTAATTGCAGACCTAACAGAATCATTCGTCTTCCTTGCATTTTTCAGCAGCTCCCCATTCCTTAAGGGAGAAAAAAAAAAGATGATGATGACGCAAAGTTTTTAACGTGGCAAATCTTTTATAACTTTATAACATTTCTTATGTATTTTTTTGCCTTATATTGGACACTTCAACCCTGATATGGTTTGATTGTGTCCCTACCAAATCTCAGCTTGAATTGTATCTCCCAGAATTCCCACGTGTTGTGGGAGGGACCAAGGAGGAGGTAATTGAATCATGGGGACATGGTCTTTCCCACGCTATTCTCATGACAGTGAATAAGTCACATGAGATCTGATGGATTTAGCAGGAGTTTTTGCTTTTGCTTCTTGCTCATTTTTCTCTTGCTGCTGCCATGTAAGAAGTGCCTTTCACTTCATGCCATGATTCTGAGGGCTCCCCAGCCATGTGGAACTGTAAGTCCAATTAAAGCTCTTTTTCTTCCCAGTCTCAGGTATGCCTTTATCAGCAGCATGAAAATGGACTAATACAGTAAATTGGTACCAGTAGAGTGGGGCATTGCTGAAGATACCTGAAAATGTGGAGGCAACTTTGGAATTGGGTAACAGGCAGAGATTGGAACAGTTTGAAGGGCTCAGAAGAAGACAGGAAAATGTGGAGAAGTTTGGAACCTCCTAGAGACTTGTTGAATGGCTTTGCCTAAAACGTTGATAGTGATATAACAGCAAAATCTAGGCTGAGGTGGTCTCAGATGGAGATGAGGAACTTGTTAGGAATTGGAGACAAGGTGATTCTTGTTATGTTTTAGCAAAGAAACTGGTGGCATTTTACCCCTGCCCTAGAGATTTATGGAACTTCGAACTTGAGAGAGATGATTTAGGGTATCTGGGGGAAGAAATTTCTAAGCAGCAAAACATTCAAGGGGTGACTAGGGTACTGTTAAAGACATTCAGTTTTAAAAGGATAACGGAGCATAAACGTTTAGAAAATTTGCAGCCTGACTACGCAATAGAAAAGAAAACCCCATTTTCAGGGAAAAATATCTCCAGGCCATGTCAGAGACCTTCATGGCAGCCCCTCCCATCATAAGCCTGGAGGCCTAGGAGAAAAAAGTGGTTTTGTGGGTCAGACCGAGGGTCTTAGTGCTGTGTGTAGCCTAGGGACTTGGTACCCTGTGTCCCAGCTGCTCCAGCCATAGCTGAAAGGGGCCAACGTAGAGCTCGGGCTGTGGCTTCAGAGGGTGGAAGCCCCAATCCTTGGCAGCTTCCATGTGGTGTTAGACTGCGGGGGCATAGAAGTAAAAAAACTGAGGTTTGGAAACCTCTGCCTACATTTCAGAAGATGTATGGAAACGCCTGGATGCCCAGGCAAAAGTATGTTGCAGGGGCGGGGCCCTCATGGAGAACTTCTGCTAGGGCAGTGTGGAAGGGAAATGTGGGGTCAGAGCCCCCACACAGAGTCCCTACTGGGGTGCTGCCTAGTGGAGCTCTGAGAAGAGGGCCACTGTCCTCCAAACCCCAGAATGGTAGATCCACTGACAGTTTGAACGGTGCGCCTGGAAAAGCTGCAAACACTTAACACCAGCTCCTGAAAGCAGCCCGGAGGGAGGTTTTATCCACCAAGCCACAGGGTCGGAGCTGTCCAAGACCATGGGAACCTACCTCTTGCATCAGCATGACCTGGATGTGAGACATGGAGTCAAATGAGATCATTTTGGAGCGTTAAAGTTTGACTTCCCTGCTGGATTTCAGACTTGCATGGGCCCTGTAACTAGGAACAGCTGTATTTACCCAATACCTATACCCTCATTGTATCCAGGAAGTAACTAGCTTACTTTCGATTTTACAGGCTCATAGGTGGAATGGACTTGCCTTGTCTCGGATGAGACTTTAGACTGCGGACTTTTGGGTTAATGCTGAAGTGAGTTAAGAATTTGGGGGACTACTGGGGAGGTATGGTTGGTTTTGAAGTATGAGGACATGAGATTTGGAGGGGCCAAGGGCGGAATGATATGGTTTGGCTGTTTCCCCACCAAATCTCAACTTGAATTGTATCTCCCAGAATTCCCATATGTTGTGGGAGGGACCCAGGGGGAGGTAATTGAATCTTGGAGGCCGGCCTTTCCCATGCAATTCTCTTGATATGAATAAGTCTCACGAGATCTGATGGGTTTAGCAGGGGTTTCTGCTTTTGCTTCCTTCTTATTTTTCTCTTGCCACCACCATGTAAGAAGTGCCTTTCACCTCCCGCTATGATTCTGAGGCCTCCTCAGCCATGTGGAACTGTAAGTCCAATTAAACCTCTTTTTCTTCCCAGTCTTGGGTATGTCCGGCAGTGTGAAAATAGACTAATACAAACCCTTTGAGACTACTTGCGTGTTTTAGTAGTATATACGTTATTTTCTCCAGTTTCCGTGCCTGTGTTCAGAAGCAAACACGCTCCAAATATTTTGCTCTAGTCTTTCATTGAGCAGCAACAGTCCATACAGAATACTTCTGTGACCAAATGTGGTGGGGTAGCACAGAGTGGTGGGGGAACTTGTTTCTTACCACCACCGAGCTAGCAATCAATTGTGCAACAGACACCAAATGGATGTCCTCCCATTCAATTCTGACACTATCTACCTGGAGGTAGAGTCAGATCCCACAAGTCGATGGCTTGGTCCCCAAGGCTGTCCCCAGTTTAGATGTCGGTCATAAGTCCAAGCCCCCTGAACTTCTGACCAACTAGCTTTAAGATGGGTTCCCATGACCACCACTTTGGGTTCAAATAATTCTCAAAAGCTGCTCATGGAACTTAGGGAAACACTCACTCAGGCGAGCAGCACAAGGTCAGAGATAGCCAGGTTCCATGCATGTTTATGTCTTTCCACAATGTCAGACTTTTATTGATGTTATCTCAACCATAAAAGCCACAAGCTGCATGGAGTTCCCAAAGAGGAAATTTTCCTTAGTATTTTCCATTCACTCAATAGTCAAAGCCATGGGCACACAGGCTCAAGCCACTCCACAAGTCAGTCAATATTGCAAACCATACATAATAGTATAATTAGTCAACATATAAATGTTATAGATTAAATGTTTCACAAAGTAACATGTAACAATGAGAAAAGAAATAGAAAAAAAAAATGGTTAACAAGCCAGTCCAGAAAGAGTGAAGAAGGCAAAAATGTTCTCCTGGTTTGGGCAGGGTCTGGGCTGGGCAGTCCATAGATCTTACAAGGAAGAGTCTTTGATGTGGGTATAATCTTTGGCAGCAGATATTGAGTGCTTATCACAATTGATAGCAAGATGATATCATTTAAGATGACTGATTTGCTGAAGACTTTCTCTTTTTATGGCCACAGAGTCCTCTGGTAAGCACTGATAGTAAAAGAATGTGCTTGTTTATGTCCTTATCTGGTTGGATTCATTCTTTATTTATTAAGCAAATCATCTTGTCCCTGTTGGCTAAGTACTCTATGAAATGTAAAATGAGTGGTTTCCAAGATGGTGTCACTTATGTCAAAGGTGCTCTATAAACTTATATTTCCCAATTTATTATAAATGATATTACAAAGGATATAGATACAAAGATGTGTTGTGTAAGGTATGGGGGAAGAAGACAGAGCTGTCATACCCTCCCTGGGTGCCATCCTCCAGGAACTTCTGTGTGTTCAGCTATCTGGAAACCCTTTGAACCCTGTCCTTTCGGGTTTTTATGGGGGCTTCATAATATAGGCATAATTGATTAATGTCATTGGCCATCAGTAATCAACTTAACCTTCAGCCCCTCTCCCCATACCAGAGGAATGTGAGGGGGTGGGACTGAATATCCCAATTCTCTAATCATGCTGTGATCTTTCTGTGATCAGCCCCCATCCTGAGGCTAGCTACGGGCTGCCAGCCCATTAGACAACTCATTAGCATAGAAAAGGACCTCTCTGAAGATTCTGAAGGTTTTAGGAGTAGTATGCCAGGAAACAAGGTCATAGACCAAATATATATTTCACAATATCACACCTATGCTTTATTTTTCTATAGAAGGCCGATCATCATTTGTGGTAGGCAGAATAATAGCCTCCAAATATGTTCATGCTTCAATTCCTGGAAAGGCAAAAGGGATGTCACAGAAGTGATTGAGGGTAAGGGCATTAAGATAGGGAGATTATCTCAGATTGGCCAGGTCTCAAATCCTTAGAAGACTGGAGAGTAAAAGAGAAAGGTGTAAAGAAGGCCTTGAATCACCATTCCTGGCAGTGGTGGGTTGAATAATAGCCCCACAAACATGTCCTCTTGATCCCTAGAAACTGTGATTGCATTATCTAAATGGTGAAAAGGATTTTGCAGGTGTAATTAAACTAAGCATCTTGAAATGAGAAGATTATACTGAATTATCTGGATAAGCCCAATGTAATTCCAAAGCTCTAATAAGATGGAGGGAGGCAGGAGGATCAAAGTGACAAAAGATATGACAGTGAGACCAGAGGTTGGAGTAACGAACTTAGAAAAGGCAGAAAGTGCTAGAAGCTAAGGATTGCAGGCAGCCTTTAAACATTGTCAAAGGCAAGCATTTTGAATAAAATTTTCAATTTAGCTGGTAACTACTATCTACAGCAGCTGACAGGAGGAGACACAAGTATACCAGGAGGAAATCCACCTGCATGGGTCTCTTTAGGCAGGCCTTACTATCAGGGATCAGTCTGCAGATCAAGGCTTTAATGACAATGACTACATAAAAGTTTAAGAGATTTTAGTACTTACTGACCCTGGGGGGCACACAGCACATCAGAAGGACCCATACGCATGCACCACACACGCAGAGGTCAAGGAGTCCAGGCAGAGAGAAAAGGGACCTATAGGCTAATGCCTTTATTGGGTCCAGGAGATTATCCAAACAAATTTCCTGTGGGGTGCTTTAATTGGTGAGGATTAAAAGCCTGCACAAGTTCCAGAAGGCCACTCTGTGATTGAGAGGTGGTCACTTTAAGCTAGAGGGCAATCATCTGAATGGTCTCTTTAAAGGAAGTTGAAGGAAAGCAGGGAGCCTACCTTGCTAGGTCTGAGAGATACCTCTAAGTTTTTCTCTCTGGCCATGAGTGGAACCATTTGGGTGAAGCATAGTGTTGGATGCTGTGTCAGGGGTGACTAAGCCCTGCTTCTGCTTTGATAATGTTAAATTTATATTTTAAAATGAATACTCAGGCAACATAAAAGTATAAGCACTCTCTACAGCAAGGAAATAGATTCTCCCTTCTAGCCTCTAGATGAAATGCAGTCCTGCCAGCACCTTGATTTTTTTTTTTCCTTTTTTTTTTGAGACGGAGTCTGGCTCTGTCACCCAGGCTGGAGTGCGGTGGCGCGATCTCGGCTCACTGCAAGCTCCGCCTCCCGGGTTCACGCCATTCTCCTGCCTCAGCCTCTCCGAGTAGCTGGGACTACAGGCGCCCGCCGCCACGCCCGGCTAATTTTTTTGTATTTTTAGTAGAGACGGGGTTTCACCGTGGTCTCGATCTCCTGACCTCGTGATCCGCCCGCCTCGGCCTCCCAAAGTGCTGGGATTACAAGCGTGAGCCACCGCGCCCGGCCGATTTTAGAGAATAAATTTGCACTGTTTTAAGTCATCAGTTTTTTCTTTACAGGAATTTATTACAGCAGCAAGAAGAAACTACTACACTGGCTTTGAAGATGGTAGAAGGGGCTGTGAGACAAGGAATGCAACAAGCCTCTAGAAGGTGAGAACAACTTTCACTGATAGCCAGTAGGAAAATGAAGATTTCAGTCCTCTAAATACAAGGGACTGAATTCTGCTAACAATCTAGATAAGCAAGAAATGTATTCTTCCTCAGAGCTTCAAGAAATGAACAGAGCCTGAAGACTCCTTCATTTAACCCATTGAGACACTTTTGGACTTCTGACCTTCAGAACTGTAAGATAATAATTTTGTGTTGTTTTAAGCCAATAATACATTATTAATCTGCCCCCAGATCCAAACACACACACAAGCGTGCGCTCACACACACACACACGTACCTCTCTTGACAATGTGAATTCCTACTCACTCATCAGGTCTCAACCCAGATATACCATGCTTCAAGATTTCCCACTCGTCTCTCACCCTGCAATCTAGATTGTGTCCTACTTATATTTCTCAACAAAATCTGTAAATAGATCTAATTTAGCACTTAATTTACAAAATTCAAAATCTGTCTTTGTCTGCCTTTCTCACTACACTTTTAAGTCCTCTGGGAATAGACGCTATGTGTTGTCTTTATTGCTGCTTCCAAAATTTCTAACAGAAGTCACCAGTGTGTATTGGTGTATATTAAAAAAGTGTGTATTAAAAAAGGTATATTAAAAGTGTATATTTAAAAAGGACATACAGAATAATTAAAGAGACTTAATCATCTTGCTTCTTCCAACAGTTTCCAGAATCTTTCCATAGTAAGCTATTCTTAATTATTTGAATATTTGAGCTAAATGTAAATTTGAAAAATGCTTAGTCCCACTGTAAACAGCTAATTTTATTATTTTACCAGCTTGGTCAACCACAGCAATTGCTCTCAGTTGCCATGATATTAATTTAAATGTAGGCCAGGTGCAGTGGCTCATGCCTGTAATTTCCACAATTTAGGAGGCAGAGGCAGGTGAATCGCCTGAGCCCAGGAGTTCAAGACCAGCCTGGGCAACATAGAGAAACTAGGTCTCCACAAATAATACAAAAATTAGCCAGTGATGTGGCACACTCCTGTGGTCCCAGCTACTTGGAAGGCTGAGGTGGGAGGATCTCCTGAGCCCAGGGAGGTCCAGGATGCAGTGAGCTGTAAGTGTGCCACTGCACTCCAGCCTAGGTGACACAGTGAGACGCTGTCTCAACTAACAAACAAAACAAAAATCTGGTTATCTGAATTTCACTTTGTTTTGATTTAGGTTAAACATGAAAATATGTTGAGTCTTTTAGCTGAATAACTTTATAAAAATCATTTTTTAAAAATAATTTTTAAAAATATAAGGACCCCACAAGGAGCTGACTTACCAAAGAATGTAGTTTCCATATCTGAATGATTTCATCACCCTTACCCTGACCAACCATCCTAATTCTCCAGGCCCTTGCCCTCCATGATCCTCTTAGAAATTCTAATCAAGAACTCCTCCAGGAGGTGAATTTGAGGGCCTCCTCCCATCTCCTCACTTAGTGTCTTATGAACATTAATATCTTTCTCTGCTGCAAACCCTGCTGTCTTAGTATACTGGTATGTTACTGCACAGTGGGCATAGGAACCGATGGGTTCTATAAGATAATTGTTAAAATAAATATTTTAAGATAATTATTGAGAAAACTTATTTTATTAGATTTGCAAACCTTTAAAATAGTTCTAGTCAAAACTGCTTTTAAAAATTATAATTGTAATACCTGTATATAGTAATCAAAAAATTAAATTATGAATATTATTATCTCAACATTAAAAGTAACAGAACAATTATTTGTGGCTCATATGTTTAAATCAGTACCTTTGTTGTATATATCCTAATAGTTGGTTACTCTACTTTTCTAAAAAATTTTATTTTTTAATATGGCCTTATTTCTAATTTTTGGAAAACATTCACTTATAATATTTAGCTGTATTAGTCCATTTTCACACTGCTATAAAGAACTACCTAAGTCTGGATAATATATAAAGAAAATAGGTTTAATTGACTCACAGTTCCGGATGCCTGGGGAAGCCTCAGGAAACTCACAATCATGGTGGAGGGCAAAGGAGAAGCAAGCATCTCCTTCATAAGGTGGCAGGAGAAAGTGAGCATGAGGGGGGACCTGCCACACACTTTTAAACCATCAAATCTCATGAGAACTCACTCACTATCATGAGAACAGCATGAGGGAAACCATCCCAATGATCCGATCAGCTCCCACCAGGTCACTCCCTCGATACATGAGGATTACAATGGAAGATGAGATTTGGATGGGGACATGGAGCCAAACCATATTATTCTGCCCCTGCCCTTCCCAAATCTCATGTCCTTTTCACATTTCAAATCCAATCATGCCTTCCTGATGGTCCCCTAAAGTCTTAACTCATTCCAGCATTAACTCAAAAGTCTAAGTCCAAAGTCCCATCTGAAACAAGGCAAGTCCCTTCTGCCTATGAGCCTGTAAAATAAAAAATCAAGTTAGTTACCTTCAAGATACAATGGGAGTACAGGCATTGGGTAAATATGGGGTATAGGCAATGGGTAAATACTCCTTTTCCAAAAGGAAGAGATTGGCTAAAACTAAGGGGACACAGGCCCCATGCAAGTCTGAAACCCAGTGGGGCACTCATTAAATCATAAAGCTCCAAAATAATCCCCCTTGACTCCATATCTCACATCCAGGACACACTGATGCAAGCAGTGGGCTCCCATGTCCTTGGCCAACTCCACCCCATGGCCTGCTGGGTACAGCCCCTGCAGCACTTTCACAGGACAGTGTTGTGTGCCTGTGGCTTTTCCAGGCACATAGTGAAAGCTGCTGGTGGATTTACCATTCTGGAGCCTGGAGAAGGGTGGCCCTCTCCTCAGAGCTCCACTAGGCAGTGCCCCAGTGGGGACTCTGTGTGGGGACTCTGACCCCCACATTTACCTTCTGAATTATCCCAATAGAGATTTTTCATCGGGGCTCCACTCCTGCAGCAGACTTCTGCTTACATCCAGGTGTTTCCATATACCCTCTGAAATCAAGGTGGAGGCTCCCAAGCCTCAACTCTTGACCTCTGTGCACCTGCAGGCCCAAAACCATGTGGAAACCACCAAGACTTGGGGCTTGCACCTTCTGAAGCAATGGCCCAAGCTATACCTTGGCCCCTTTTAGCCATGGCTGGAGTTGGAGCATCTGGGATGCAGCATGCTATGTCCTGAGGCTGCACAGAGCATCAGGGCCTTGGTCCTGGTTCACAAAACCATTTTTCCCTCCTAGGCTTCCTGGGCCTGTGATGGGAGGGGCTTTCACAAAGATCTCTGAAATGACCTGAAGAAATTTTTTCCACTGGGGAATTCTTGGCTATTAACATTCAGTTCCTTTTCACTTATGCACATTTCTGCAGCCAGCTTGAAAACAGTTATTTCTTTTCTATCACATGGTCAGGGTACAAATTTTCCAAACTTGTATTTTCTGCTTCCCTTTTAAATATAAGTTCTACTTTCAGACCATCTCTTTCTTCATGCATATGAGCCTACACTTTTAGAAACAGCCAGGTCACATTTTGAATTTTTTTCTGCTACATACCCTAAGTCATCTCTCTCAAGTACAAAGTTCCACAGATTTCTAGGGCAGGGGCAAAATGCCACTAGTCTCTGCTAAAGCATAGCAAGAGTGTGACATTTACTCTAGTTCCCTATAAGTTTCTCATCTCCATCTGAGACCACTTCAGCCTGGACCTCACTGTCCATATAACTATCAGCATTTTGGTCAAAATCATGCAACAAGTGTCTAAGAAGTTTCAAACTTTCTCACATCTTTCTGTGTTCCTCTGAGCCCTCCAAACTGTTCCAACCTCTGACAGCTACCCAGTTCCAAAGGTGCTTCCATATTTGCAGGTATCTTTATAGCAGTGCCCCACTCCTGGTACCAATTTTCTGTAGTAGTCCATTTTCACACTGCTATAAAGAACTGCTTGAGACTAGATAATTTATTTTTTAAATAAAAAGAGGTTTAATTGACTCACAGTTCAGCATGGCTGGGGAGGCCTCAGGAAACTTAACAATCGTGGTGGAAGGCACCTCTTTACAGGGCAGCAGGAGAGAATGAGAGTGAAGGGGAGCTGCCACACACTTTAAAATTATGAGATCTTGTGGAGCTCACTCACTATCATGAGAACAGCATGGGGAAAATGCCCCCCATGATCCAGTCATCTTCTACCAGGTTTCTCTCTCAACACCTAGGGATTGCAATTCAAAATGAGATTTGAGTGGGGATGCAGAGCCAAATCATATCATTGACAAAACAGCATTTTATGGTTAAAAATCTTTAAATAATTAATGCTTTAATTGACTCATATTATTGTCTTTCAGTCAATAATAATTTAATGTTTCTAATCAACAAATGCTACATATCTGCTAGTTTCAGTGTAAATCACAAGAAATGAATAGTAAACTATATTTAAATCATTTTGAACTTCTATTTACATAGTTGCAGTAGTTTAGGCTTCACACAAAATATTTTTGTTTATAACATTTTCCAAGACAAAACATCAAATAAGTTATCTAAATTCATTATTTTTAGTTATTCTCCAAATTTAGATGTTGTAAGACTTGAGGATTCTCAATTTTATTTTACCTTGGCACTGACTATAAACTTATTTAATTAAAATAGAAGCTCTATTAAAAGAGTCTTCCCATAAGCTGAATATTACAAAGTGCAAATACAGGCTTTCACAATTTAATAGTATTATGTACCATTTAATTCTCACTTTAATTTGTTTTTATATGCATTTGAGGTTCCCTTTAAAAGCAGTTTTCAAAAATTGCAATTCACTGAAATTTTGAATAATTGAGTAACATTTGATGTGTACTTTCTTTGAAGAGTTCTACTGTAGGCAATATCCTACAGTTGTATTAAATTTAGATTGTTAAAGAAAATCTCTTAATTTTCCTTTTAATTTTGACCAAAATGCAACCAAATTTTAGAGAACTTAATTTAATTTAAAAAATTAAATGCTCTCTAATAATATATTGGTTTGAAAGCCAGGAAGAGAAAGTCTCTAGCATGGACCAGATGCTCTCTTTTCTAAGAAGGGAAGGACAGGTCGGGTTTTATGCCTCACAGAGTTCTTATTACACAACAGAGTCATATGTATTCAGCAGGTTTTGGAGAAAAGCTATAAATATGAGAGTAGCAAAGTACATGTGCAATGGTTAAACATATGTAATATGCAACCCATGTTCACTTTGGGGTGGGACTTAGCATTAAATGAAATGGAATTTGACCCTTTATGTCAAAAGGTGAACTATAGAACATGAGACAATTTGTGCACAGCTTCTACCAGCTGGCTGATATTGGCTTAAAGTATGCAGTAGCTTATCAGAAAATAATGATTGTAAGGCTGGTCCTCTGTCCAAAGTTGTAGTGGTCTGGGTTGTAAATCAGTGTTAGGAGGCAGTTGATAACTTCTATTGTTAGAAATTTAGAGCCATACGAATCTAGAAATTCGCTATGCCAGCTGGATCCTGAACCTTTGACCTGTAGGTAACGTTGTCTCCTTAAGTTCATCTTAGTTGATAAAGGGGTGTCTGTTTTGTTCTCTCGTATTACATTGTGATTCTGATCAATTCTTTACATTTGCCATTAATTTCATCACAAAAATTTTTGTAGCTCACATACTCTAACTTTATATATTCAACTTTTTGTAAATTTGATTAAATATGGTTTCTATCTCATTTCATAGAATGTCACATTTCATATGTAATTATAAATTATATATGAATCATGACCAAGTCCAAATCATTTCTTATAATTTCTTATGCACAGGTTTATAAATTCAGTTACAGCATTGTTTTTGGCACAAGAATATACTTTATCAAAAATATGTTTATGTTATCAACACAAATCAAATAATTTTATATTTTATGTGCTAATTTGTAAAAATGTCAGATGTTTCAATCTTCGACAGAATGCATTTTTAAAGGCTTTATTTTCACTTTTAGGAATTTGTTTAAATACATGTAATCATACTGGAACTAACAATTTCTATTTGAAGCTTCTAAGGACACTTGTGATAGTTAATTTTTGCATTAACTTGACTGGACCATGAGATCCCCAGGTATTTGGTTAAACATTATTTTTGTGTGGGCCTGTGAATGTGTTTCTGGGTAAGATCGACATTTAAATCAGTAAACTGAGCAAAGCAGACTGCCCTCTCCAATGTGGATAAGCCCCATTCAATTTTTTGAATGATCTTTTGAAGGCCTGAGTAGAATCAAAAGCTAAGCAAGAAAGAATTCTTTCTCTCTCTGCCTGACTGTCTTCAAGCTGGAATGTAGGTCTCCTCTTGCCTTCAAGCTCAGAGTTGGACTGGAACTATCCCATTAGCTTTCTTGGGTTACTCAGACTAATACAACACTGAAAAGACAATCATATAACTTAATTATCTGCAAAATTTCTACCAATGGTAAAAACTTTAATAACTATGTCTTCATTTTTTTATAAGTGTATAAGCAAACCTTGAATTGAAAATGAGTAAAACTAATTTGGAACCACAGGCATTAACTCTAAATGAAAAATTCTAAATAGTGAAAAAGAGAAATTCATTATTTACTTTGCATTAAGCAGGAAGTTTTATATTTTTAACTAGTTGCAGCAAAAAGAATTTATCACAAATATTTAAAACACTGCCCCCAAATAAGGTAAATAAAGTAGAAGTTGAACTTGCTTGATTTCATAATAAGAACATAAAATAAATTTATCATTTCCCATTAACCCTGACAGTTAGCGACCTAACAGCTTCCTGTGTCTTACAGCTCCCAACAAAGGCCATGGTACAATTGGTTAGTACAGCAGATGGCTGGCAGAGGCAGCAGTATCAAAGAATTATTACTAGTTACTCATATTTGAGCATACTTCAGTGATGACGCTGTATTGACAGAGAAGCGTTGTCACCTTGGAACTGTATTTACATGGTTTAGAAATTTAAAGTGAAGATCAGCCAAACCTGTTGACTTATTTAAATAATGCTACTATTAATAACGATTAAAATTAAAAACTATTAATATTATCTGTTTAAACTATTTTAATAATAACATATTTCTGAATAAAATCCTATAGGATGGATGTTGAACTGGCTAGGATATTGGGGCAGGACTGTTTGCAAATAGGCTTTTATAGTCATCTTGTATTTAGAAGAATCCAATCTAAGATATTGCAAAGATAATTTTATAAACAACGTAGAGAAGTTGCACCTATCTGAAAAGCAGATAAACATTAGGAACTGGAACTGAGAACTAGAAGGATTTAGAGGGGGTATGGGAATAGGAGACCTAAACTGTTGCATATTTTCTGCTTCAACCTCACATTGTACTTCTGCATTATTTTTTATTTTAGAAGATAAGTTTTATCTGTTTTCATACCACACCATAGAAATTGGCCACTCCACTGTGCAAGGGATTGTACAAAGTTTCACTCATGTACACAGACTCACTGGTTGTCTCTTAGTCCATATTTCATACTCCTGGGAGAGAACAGCTAATAATCCCAGCTTGGTTTGTGTGCGTGTCCCTGTCTAACTATCAATGCCCACATCAGGGGCCTGGAATCACACCTTGCATGTGTGATCAATTCTTGAAGATCAGGGTGCAATTTTCAGAGAAGAAGGGATAGTTTGTGAACTGAATCCACACTAAAAATGGTGTTTCCATACATACACTCACATTTAGGAAATTTTGAAGAACATCATATTAATTGTATTATAGTATACAATTATAATTCATAATGTACATATATATCAATATGTGTATAGTACATATTGTTAATGCATATATTATACAATTACATTACACAATTAATTATATTCAAACTATGAATTTATAACAAAGAAATACTTTAACAGAATTTTTTTATTTGCTTGTTATTTGTTGTTTAGCTGCTTGATAGAGACCTCCATCCATTAGTAAAAATTGTGAGTTTTTCTTTCTTTTACATTGGTCATGAATGAGTTATAGTTTGGATTCTACAGTTAAAGTTAATAAAATAAATCTTACTGTTTCTTTATGATTAATCATAAAACTGCAGGATTAAAAAAAATGTGGTGTCTAGTAAATGGCCAGTAATAAATGTAAAGGAAATAAATCTAGTTGTTATGCCATAATAACTGTTAGGCAAAGTATGTAATCTTTCTATTCATGCTACTATTCTGTTATTTATTCAAAAGATAGCTGTATTAGTCAGGGTTCCTTAGAAGTACCGAATGGTATATATATCTCTATATAGTGATTGCCTCACATTCCTGGTGTGCGAGGGTTGGCGGAAGGAGTCCTCTCCTGCTCTGCTCATGTTTGATCGGCTATGTATTGTAAAACCAGATTTTATGAAAGGGTGGGAACCCAACTTTCATGGATATTTTACTTCAAATATATGCATAGGAGTTTATTAAGTATTAACTTACACGATCACAAGATCCCACAATAGGCTGTCTGCAAGCTTGAGGAGTAAGGAGAGCCAGTCTGAGTCTCAAAACTGAAGAACTTGGAGTCCAATGTTTGAGGGCAGGAAGCATCCAGCATGGGAGAAAGATGTAGGCTGGGAGGCTAAGCCAGTCTTGCCTTATCACATTTTTCTGCCTGCTTTATATTCACTGGCAGCTGATTAGATTGTGCCCACCAGATTAAGAGTGGGTCTGCCTTTCCCAGCCCACCGACTCAAATGTTAATCTCCTTTGGCAACACCCTCACAGACATACCCAGGATCAATACTTTGCATCCTTCAATCCAATCAAGTTGACACTCAGTATTAACCATTACAGTAGCCAAGACAAAGACTGAAAAAGAAGTACTGACTTTTTCTGCTTCATTTTCAACACTTCCTCTAATCGCCTCTTTTCAGTTTCTTTTATTTTCTTTCCATAAAATTTTAATGGAAATTAGCTAGTCTTTGAGAGGACATTTGTTCACCAACAGTTTGTATCAAGAACTTTACCTATCTTCAGATCAAATGAGCCAGAGCAAAAACTGTCTTTCCTGAATGTATTCTTCTTTTATCAGTTGTGGTACAGATGTGATTAATGATTAATGTTTCCTGCTGTTTCTCTTTTAGTTTGGTAAGCTCCCTGAGCTGTTCTCATTGTAAATGAAGGGGTCCCAGGGAGCCATTTGAAGAATCTGAATGAATGAATTATCCATCATGCAGTCTTTTTGAGAAAGCTAGTTTGTAGGGGAAGGTGCACTGGGTGGTAAGTAAGGTTCAATAGGACAACTTGTCAAAACATGGTTTGGTTTTCTTTGCTTCCAAAATTTTCAAAGACAAATATCAGGGCCTATTATTTGGAGTTTAGGTCTTTCTGTGTTCTACCTTAAAACTATTTAAGAATAGATCAAAAAATCCTGGTGACTAAAACATATATGGTGGTAAACCTTTGAATATGTTCTTAATTATAGTAGATGATAGCTAGGCATGTAAAATATTGTGTGTATGTTGAAAAAAATCTTATTCTAAATGTGTTAGAAATGATAACTGAAAATTTGCAAATCTACTTCAAAAGATAGATGGTTTTGAGAAACTAATAATTCCCTTAGTGCATTTTTGTGTGTTTGCTTGTTCTGTTTCTAACTATGTATGGTATGGCCTTTTACTTCTGGATTTTCTGCATATACTACAAGGTTTTTTCAATGGAATTAACAATGGAAGATAATGCATGTCAAAGCAAAATTGGCACATGAAAAATATAAATAAGCAAGGAAAACTTTAAGACTACTGAAATAGAAGAGAAAGGCTAAAACTAAGCCTGCACTTAAATTCAATAAAGCATGTAAGTCTGAACTGAACTCCATTGAAGCAGGTATAGTTAGGAATTTAAGGGCTGGGGTGAGCTAGCACAAAAGTACTGGAGGACATTAAGCCACCTGAATTTGCTAATTTGTCTTTATGGCAGGTAGTAATTTTGCAACTTGGAGCAAAATATCCATGAAAGTTGGGTTTCTACCCTTTCATAAAATCTGGTGTTACAGTAGGTAGCTGGTCAAACATGAGCAGAGCAGGAGAGGACTCCTTCCACCAACCCCCACACACCAAGAATGTGAGGCGACCATCAGGTGATGGTCAGGCAGTTGTTAACTGTTTCTCTAAAATAATCAGCACCAGGGAAAGGCAGTCTCCCAATAAACAGGAAGACCTGAAGCTAGTCACTAGCCACTTCCCAATAATATATCAAGAGTTGGGTGAGTGGGCTCACATATGCACACTAAGAGGCAAAATGGCAGTTTAACTGGTGTATGAACTCCTAGGGATATTCTCCTGGTTAGTAAAGAATGCCTCAGGTGAGCATGCATATAACTCCAGTAAACATACTCTGCATGCTCACCTCCCAAGTGCTAACAGGCCTCTGCACACGCAGACAGCCCACCTCAAGGGAAAAATCGGGGGAGAAGGAATGCAAGACCCCGGAAGTATGCCAACATATAAAACCTTAAGTCAAAAGGTCAGTCCGCACACTTGTCTGTCAAGTTGCCTACTTGGCCCTCTTTCAAGTATATTTTCCCTTTTTTTTGTTGTTCCTGTCTTAAACCTCTTTAATAAACTTTCATTCCTGCTCTAAAACTTGACTTAGGCTCACCTTCTGTCTTATGCCCCTCAGTCAAACTCTTTCTTCTGAGAAGGCAAGAATTGAGGTTGCTGTAGACCTATACCGATTTGCCGCCGGTAACATACATTGGTGCTGCGTGACTTGGATAACTTCCACCACTGACACTGGGAGATATGGGTGCTGTGTCTTTCTCTGAGATCCTGTGTAAGGAAAATGGCTGTGCTTTGGTCAAGGATAGGCCAAGGTAGGATGTTTACATCCTGTGTGACCCAGTGAGTTTAGAGCGCAGGCGTGTAACTCCACTTGTTATCACAGCCATGAGGCCATAACACGGGAAGGCCATCACTTGACTCTACGCCACTATTGTCTATAAAAGGTACAATTGCCCTGTTGACACTGTTCAGGCATGCTGGCGCCCAGAGAAAAAGAGAGAGTCAGAGCTGTCCGTCTTTGCAGGCGGACACGGGGGAGCCAGGACACAGCTCAGCCTGCTAGTGCCCACAGACAGGAAGAGTTAAACTGCTGACTGTGAAGGCAGGGGAGAGCCAGCCATGCAGCTGTATGTGGGAGCCCCCAGAATAAGCAGCCGAGACAGGGCAGACAGTGTGAGAAAGCTGTTGATTGGAGCTGCTGATGAATAAAATCATCTTTCACCTGCCTGCGGCCCCCCGAGTCTTCTTTCTGCTCATCCACCCACTCCCTTCAGACCTCAGCATGGGCTAATACTTGACCCCAAACGTAACAATTGGCACAGTTGTGAACCCGACACCTTGAGAAGAACATTTCAGGTTATATAACTGGCAAGAGGCTTTTTTTTTTAAATGTTTTATGTATATCTCAAAGGAGCAGAGAAAAAAATTTACAATAACACGTTTTCTCAAATAAATGCTAGAAGAAAAGGAAGATCAGGGGCCCAGAGTTAAGAAAAATCCTGTGTTTAGTCAAACTGAGGGTAGCATTAATGTCATCTTACTTGAGGGACTGAAGAAGGGTACACTAGGAACTTCAACTTTTTTTCCAGCTTTTAACTTAAAATGTAGCTAAAGAAAATATGGCAAATTTAAAATTTAATAAAGCTTTTTGATGTTTACTATATTATTTATTTATGGTCACTATAGTATTAACTCTTCTGTATATTTTCAATATTACAAAATATTTTAATATTATAATTTCTCTTGTAAACCTAACCTGGGTAAGAGCTCATCTTATTCTGACAAAAGTTTTATAGTCATAATCTATGTATCAATTAACATTATATTTCATTTGGTCACACAATATCTGGGAGAATTTATTTGGCTATTTGACATTTGGAAATAATATTAAAACATGTTGTGTTTTAAGTACTTTCTATGGTCAGCTTCTACAGTAAGAGTTTATCAGCACTGCTTCACCTAATCAAAATAAATATTATCCCAGATTTACAGATAAGAAGGCTAGGCTTAGAGAAATTAAAACTTGTACAAGGATACAAAGGTAATTCAGAAAATTATCTCACTCATTGTTGGTCTCTTGACTACACAATACCATCTCTAAAGTCCACATTCTCTGTTTTGTAACAACTGACTTCTCTATTGTGCACCTTAAACATAACTCAGTCAATGACAAACCACACCAAAATTCATGCAATTAAATTATTAAGTCATGCTTCTTAATTCTGAATGCATTATCTGTCTGTAAGATAATAGGTTGATGTTTATCTTCCTGACTTTTAAAAAGAATTAGATTCTGCTTTCTGCTTAACCTACTGAAAAGGACTCTTGGAGCATTCTGGAAGAAAAAATTGAGTACAAATTGAAAACGTCACTAGAAGCTCACTGCTTTATTATAGTAGGAAGGTAGGACCTTATGTTATTTGATGTACATGAAAATTGTAAATCTTGGCCGAGTGCGGTGGCTCACGCCTGTAATCTCAGTACTTTGGGAGGCCGAGGCGGGAGGATCACGAGGTCAGGAGATCGAGACCATCCTGGCTAACACGGTGAAACCCTGTCTCTACTAAGAAAATACAAAAAAATTAGCTGGGCATGGTGGCAGGCGCCTGTAGTCCCAGCTACTCGGGAGGCTGAGGCAGGAGAATGGCATGAACCTGGGAGGCGGAGCTTGCAGTGAGCTGAGATTGCGCCACTGCACTCCAGCCTGGGCGACAGAGCGAGACTCCGTCTCAAAAAAAAAAAAGGTAAATCTTAAATTCAAAACAGTCTAACATTTAGATCATTTCTGGAAGGCATGCACGATGGTAGAGCAATTGGCATATGATCCAGACGATTTAACCATTTCACATTAATGCTGTGTACATTGTTCAGGTAAGACTCACAGCTGCTGTTGATATTCCTTTCTTTTACTGGTATAACATCAACAATTATATTTAAAACTGGTTTAGAGCCAAGTCTTTCTTCTGTGAACAAAAAAGGAAATTCAAATTTGTTAAATAGAAAATATTTGCTCTCTTGTTTGCCAATATAGTTAAGTGAAAAGACGAGTAAAAATGCTGAGAACTTCTTGGAGATTATCAGATACTGTGACCTGCTTGAGAGTTGTTTGATGAACTAATATTTAGCAATGGAACTATTTTACAGTTACTAATGACTGGATGAAGATGATTAACACTTTGTGTTACATGTAGCAATCAGCAACATGGTATTTATTTCTGAAAAAAATATATCATGTGCCCTCGGAAATGAACAGGCAGATGGTAGCAGGCTATGCAAGAGTTGGATAATTTATTACATAAAAATAAGTAAAATATGGTTTGTGAAGTAGGGGTAAAAATTTGTTTGATTAGCAGTTTGTGATTTGTTTTTTTTTCCCAGTAGGCTTGGCTACTTATTAGTTCTTGGATTTTTCACTGTCCTCATTCAGAAGGTCAGCTTCAGGTGGTGATTAAGAACCAACCCAAATGTCCAACAACGATAGAATGGATTAAGAAAATGTGGCA
Organism: Hylobates moloch; assembly: GCF_009828535.3. Taxonomy (NCBI): domain Eukaryota; kingdom Metazoa; phylum Chordata; class Mammalia; order Primates; family Hylobatidae; genus Hylobates; species Hylobates moloch. Next base: position 60,445,588 of record NW_026652278.1, on the reverse strand, counting down.
CATATACACCATGGAATACTATGCAGCCATAAAAAATGATGAGTTCATGTCCTTTGTAGGGACATGGATGAAACTGGAAAACATCATTCTCAGTAAACTATCGCAAGGACAAAAAACCAAACACCGCGTGTTCTCACTCATAGGTGGGAATTGAACAATGAGAACTCATGGACACAGGAAGGGGAACATCACACTCCAGGGACTGTTGTGGGGTTGGGGGAGGGGGGAGGGACAGCATTAGGAGATACACCTAATGCTAAATGACGAGTTAATGAGTGCAGGAAATCAACATGGCACATGGATACATATGTAACAAACCTGCACATTGTGCACATGTACCCTAAAACCTAAAGTATAATAGAAAAAAAAAAAAGAACATTTGAATGGTTCTGAATCTGAATACCTATTCTGACTTTTACTGCTAAGTCTCAGTAACTACCTCTTTTAAATATTATAGTAAAACGATAGTCACTGTCCTGTAGGATTGCTTTGAGAATTAAATGAGATGTCTTGAAAGTTATCAGGCTCTCAATAAATATTTACTGTTACTATTTTTAATAGAAATGACAATCTTTGTCATAGTATTTAATAATATTTTGCATAAGTCCAGAGAGAAAACAGATTTAAATCTGGCTTATAATTTTGGAGAAATGTAACAATTTAGAATATTTTTAAAATCATCATTCTTATTAAATGTCTATTTACATGAAACCCCAGGACAACTCTCTGTGGGCTGGATCATGTATTCACTTTGGGCAGTCTATTGTCATTTATGTCACCATGGCATGGAATGTACACTAAATTGGAACTTATTTATTTATTTATTTTTGAGTCTCACTCTGCCACCTAGGCTAGAGTGCAATGGCGCAATCTTGGCTCACCGCAACCTTCACCTCCTGGGTTCAGGCGATTCTCCTGCTTTAGCCTCCCAAGTAGCTGGGATTACAGTCTTGCTCCACCATGCCTGGCTAATTTTTGTATTTTTAGTAGAAATGGGGTTTCACCATTTTGGTCAGGCTCATCTCACTAAATTGGAACTTTAAAATATGCTTGAATATGATGATGATTTTACAAAAAATAGCTCAGTTTTACAAATAAAAGTCTCTGTCTCTGTTAGTATATTTTGGTGAACTTAGCTCCTCTAATTAAATGATATTTTCTCTCTCACTGTTTGTTTCTCCCTCACTATTTCTGTAGTGTTCAGCAGTAGCAACTTTAGGACACTTAAATAGAATATTTAACTATCCTTCTGATACCCCTTGAGTTAAAATAGCTAATATACCTCATATGGAGACCCAAATTTTTATGATGGGAACTAATTGGTTGCACTTTCACTAATGGTTTTATATTAAATATTGATAAGGACAGTAGAAAAAAATGAAGGAATTTAAATGAAAGAAGTAAAAAACCTATCCATCTTTTTATAGATTTGATGATAGGTATAGTAACTTGGCTACATGAGAGAGTGCTTATATAAAAGGAATTTAGCCTTTATTCTAAAAAGCAATTCTAAGCCACTGAAAGATTTTGACATGAATGACATAATCTGAGGACTTTGCTGTTATAACCAGTGACCCCCTACATGGTTATCACGGATGGAGAAAGTCACAAAAATGGCACTTGATTTTCCAAACATTTATGTTAGAACCAACATACTCTGTGTTGAAAAAGTTATCTTGCTCTTTCTGTCACTAAAAGTGAATGAATTGACTTCATTTCTAGTTTTCCTCACTCTCAGAATATCTTAATAAAGAATTTAAGTATTAAGAAATAAGACTATTGGCAAAGAATTAGTAGAGTTATGAAAAAATCTATATACATAATTTTATTTCATTAATAAAAATGAGTAGATTTATTAAGAACATGTAATGTATTTGTTCTTTGATAAGACTAAATAAAACAAAAATATCAAGGTATTACAGTGTTCAGCATTATAAATTTTTTTATTATGCAATGTATGACTATGTAGGGCAGCTGTTTAGACATATTTTGAGATCTACCTAGTCTCCCACCATCACATAAAATGATTTGTAATGTATGATACTATAAACACAAA